>NW_020438969.1:422087-424976 GCF_000699045.2 Agrilus planipennis | reverse complement strand
AATAAAAAAAAAACTAATATTATGTGAAATAATGTCATCTACTCTTCCGCCCGCCTTCCTTGTCCCGAGCACCTGCTAAATACGCCGAAATTGATTTTTTAATATCATTGTCGGTAGGATTTTGAAACCGCTTTCGGACAGCTTCTAAAAATGCAGAAAAAAATTGTCATTATCTTCGGAAACAGCAATAATAATTATTGTAAGTACCTACACATATTACATTACGAGCTATCTAAAATATACCTACCTACAACCAAGCCTACAATTTAATGATACCTATAGCTTAATATTTATTGTAAGATCACATAAAATAAAAAAAATATAAAAAATGATGAAAATATAAACTGCGATGACGCCACGGCGGAGCTATACAATCAAACATCGGCAAAACATACTTAACCAATTATGTCCAGTACGATTAGGTGTTTATAAAATCATATTAATTTTGGAAATATAAATTTAAATGCACTCACCATAAGATTAGATAAAATCTGTACAGACGACTCTGTACGTTACACGTCCATGTAAGATTCGGTGTAACTACAACTTAAAAACTATCTTTAATACATAAACAGGCCTCCTGAAGGGTGTGAGATGGAGAGCAGGCTGTATAAAGCTAAGTAACCAGCAGAGATATTTTGACCCAAGGAGTCCGGCAAAAGTACCTGAAGGTCAATTAAATTCAACAAAATAGACTCCAAAAGTGTCTGAAAAACGTTGTTAATGTGAACGAAATATTCTTGTAAGTTCTAACACAAAACTATACGCATTACGAATACATATATATGCCGAACACTATCTTTTCCCTGACTTATTATATAATCCAGTTAACATTTATTACTACATGTGAGAATCACACAGTACATAATAATTAATTAAACAACTAAAATATACATTTACTTACCACTTCTTTACTTGCCTCTACATTTACACACTTTATTTGCACTAATGGGCGATTGCAACAAATACTTTCAGAGGATGAAAAACCCGGTAGCATTTCCGACCGTAACACAATTTCTAGGCGACCTAAATGTTAACAATCGGCCTTCAATGAATTTTGGTACCCATGCACCGGGCCATGTGTCTTTATGGACTTTCAATTTTGCCAAACATGTTTTATCTATGTTGGATCAATATTGGATAAATATTCTATATAAATAAGGAAAAAGTACATCCCTTATATATATATTACCAATATTGGGTAAATATGACATATCAATATAAATAAAAGTTATTGCCAAATATCTTTTATTAATATTGGATCAATATCGGATAAACATGGTATTAAAATATAGGAAGATAGCACATCTCCTATATATTACCAATATTGGCTAACGGTTAGTTAGGTTGCAATTTCTAGGCGATTCAAAAGTTAACCATCAATCTTCCAAGAATTTTGGTACCCAAGCGCCGGGCAAAGTGTCTTTATATGGGCTTTCAATTTTGCCAAACATGTTTTATCTATGTTGGATCAATATTGGATAAATATTCTATATAAATAAAAGAAAAAGTACATCCCTTATATATATTACCAATATTGAATAAATATTGCATATCAATATAAATAAAAGTTATTGCCAAATATCTTCTATTAATATTGGATCAATATCGGATAAACATTGTATTAAAATATAGGAAGATGGTTCATCTCCTATATATTACCAATATTAGCTAACGGGTAGTTTAGGTTAGGTTGCAATTTCTAGGCGACCTAAAAGTTAACCAACAATCTTCCAAAAATTTTGGTACCCAAGCGCCGGGCAAAGTGTCTTTATATGGACTCAATTTTGTTAAAGATGTTTTGTCAATGTTGGATCAGTATTGGATAAATACTCTATATAAATAAAGGAAAAGGTACATCCCTTGTATATATTGCCAATATTGGATAAATATTACATATCAATATAAAGAAAAGTTATTGTCAATATCGATAAACATTGTATTAAAATATAGGAAAAAGGTATATCTCCTACATATTAGCAATATTGGCTATAAATTGCCAATATTGGGCCCATATACAATATTGTACCAATATAGAATAAATATTGGGCCAATGTCGTGTGCTACTGGGGTTGCCTAACCTGTACATTAGATGTATATTTATAAATGTAGTAAATGAAAAATGCTTGTAAAAGTTGTTTTTTTTTAATTTTGTAGACAACTAGACACGTAGCCAAAACTAAAAATTTTTAATTTTTTTATATAAATGGTTTAATGATTTAAATTTTGAAAATTTATACAATGACGTTATTGAGTACGCTCTCCTCAATTAAAAGTAATGGCAACTATGTAGCACTTTCGGCTATACTGGAAGTTGACATCAACTTCGTTATTGTAAACGAAATATCCTGTATATTCAGATGATTTTGAATTCTGCTTATGATTTTTGATAAATTTTCATAAGGCTTTCTTTTTTCTAAAAATTTACCGTTTACGAGATGTTCCTTTTGTAGCACAATGCAGCAGGTAATAAAAAGGCATGTCTATTTTAAAGTGAGAAAGCTCTAGCAACAATATTCTCAGGAGTGGTAACTACGCCCTCAAGCTTCCCGTCCATACTTTCAAAGTGTGTTAATTACATACAAGGTGTTATATATTTAATGGCGAATTTGGCTAACTTCAAACAATCGTGTTTTTATTTTCTTTCGAATTGTAGTATGGTTCCTTATACCGATCTCCTCTAGTTTTCAAGTTGTTTAATGTTCCTTGTGAAAGTAACTAAAATCGTTTAATTTTTTACGAGTGGCTTTGAAATTCTTAACAGAACTCACACAATATAAAAATAACACAAGTTAATTGTTCTCACCTCAGACACCTATACTGGTAGTTTAGCAATTAAATAGTTTGATACTCAATGTCAATTATTGAATATTATTTTTATTAAGAATG
>NW_020438969.1:415687-421612 GCF_000699045.2 Agrilus planipennis | reverse complement strand
TCGGAGCTGCCTGCGACGCGCTGATGAGATCCAAAAAGATCGAAATCGCGATCCGCGTCTGGCAGTTTCGACGGAATACAGACCACTTCGAATTGTTTTGTTCGATTATGGTAACGTGCCTATCACGTTGAGGTGAGCTACGCCGGGATTAGTTTCAGCAAGTAGATATCCATATTTTTAAATGGACCTTGTTGGAGCATACGTAATCCTCAAATGTAGCATCGTACTACAGATGGCGCTCACCACGCCATTTGTGGTATTTTCGAATACGTATTTCAATTGTTTGATATGCCCCCTATTTAGCTATAAGCAATTGTTTACCCTTTCGGTAAGCTCATGTGTAACACCTCGAACCATTAAACTAATACATTTAATTATTATCAGCTGTTATCGTTATTTATTTATTGTTTATTTTGTTTTTTTTTTACGATTGTTATCTGTGATCTATTGGTCTACTATACTACAGTTGATTTCCTTCTCGATTTGAATACGCATTTTCATTTTCCTTATTTAATTATGAAAGTCTACCTAAAATAATAAGTAGAATTCAAAATCGTCGTAATATACAAGATGTCCCATTTAAAATAATGAAGTTGGCGTCAACTTCCGGTACAGCCGGAAGTGCTACACAGATGCCGTTATTTTAATTGAGAAGGCATACCCCATAACACCATTGTACACATATTCAAAATTTAAATCGGAGTAGTTACCAAAATATTCTGATTGGTGGTCACAGTAAAACACCCTGTATACATACATATACAAAAGAAAACAAAGTTGATGCTTCAAGAATAACGGATATGTATATTAATTAAGAATTAATTGAAATTTTAACCATACGGTCTCAGAAATGACAGTACAAAAATTGATAATATTACCAACAACGCTGTTAGTGGTTATAACAATTGAAAAAATTAGTATTACGAAATATCCACCGTTGAATAGTTGTTGTATGCGATTTAATTTGAAATGAACATGTATCTAACACGAATTCAGGCTAATGAATTGTTTACAGAAAACAATGATAGTGGTATAATGTAAAAACCGTAATAATGTAAAAACTTACCTTTGAAAAACAGAAATGACGCTTATTACGGTAACACAAACTATGTAAGAAATACCTACCAATAAACTAAAACACTACGATAATTGGATCATTAATGGTTATCATGATAAGAAGTAACAAGGATAAACTTTTGAATAATGAATTATAAACTGATAATGTCGACAGATAAAAAAATAATGTTGTAAATTTAACAATGTATAGTTATCATATGCTTTTAACAATAGATTAATACAAATTAAACAGAGTTTTTTACAAACTGGTTACAGTACCCACAAATTCTCATAAATTTTCCGATTAATGAAATAGCTAAATAATTTTAATGTCATTAGAATAGTTTTGTGCAATTTGAATAAATAGTACGGAAAAAATAAACTTTTATTTCGAAAAACTCGAAATGAATTGAATTTTCAAGGGGGAGGGGGGGTCGTAGGTTTAGGAAAATTTGTGTAAGGTACATTATCATCATAAGGTCGTCAGTCCTAAGACTGGTTGGACACGCACCTTATCTTAAGCTAATGTTCGTATTTTCCTAAAATTAGAACAACTCACATCCTTAACTATTTGTGAGCAGTAATCTAATCCAGGCCTACATTTACTACTATTAATTCCTGTTTCTGCTTACAATATGTCTGACTAAACCTTCATGCCTGAGAAGGTGTCCTACCAACCTATCTCGCCTATTTTTTATTGAATTCCATAGAGTCCTCTGTTCTCCTATTCTTTTTAATACCTCTTCATTTCTAACCTTCTCTATCCACGGTATCCTCATCATTCGCTTGTAATACCACATTTCGAAAATTTCCAATCTTTTCTTTTCCGCCGCGCCCACGACCTTTAGATATTCTCAGGCATATTTTATTAATAACAAAAATGCTATTATCATACATAACAAGCTTCGTCATTACTTCTCGTATCACAACTATCCCAATCAGATAAGTATACACAATAAAAGTGAATTCAACAATTTTACGGTACCTAAAAGAATTTATTCGGTTACATTGCATAATTTCCATATTACACCAGTACAAAAGCTCAGTAGTAATTACTCGACTGCCGAATATACTCCCTTTACATTTGTCTATGATCTATATAATTTGAATGCCCACGAATTAGATTTTGATCTCACTCTTTATGAAATGCATAACAATAAAAGAAAATAAGGATTACTCCCCTTTAACAATGCTCTTTACGACAAAGCCTGTAAAAAAAACTACAAACATTCTGAAAAAAATTATCAAATAAATCAAGACACCCCTGAAAAAATCCCTGACTCCGTATACACGTTAGCACCGGAATAGGAAATAGAATTAAAAAGTTAAAAAAAAAATTGTTTTTTTCATGTTGAGAAAAGAGAACAAAAATGACTTCTTATTCTACTAATTGGAATCAGCCAAAGTGTTCAAATTTACAACTTCCATGAATCATAAACATTCCATGAATAACCAAATGGTACTTCTTATATCATAAACCATTGCCACACATTTTATTATTATACAAATCTGACACAAATTCATCAATCTAATTCTTCCATCTTATCTAATGTTCAAATTATTTCATATATATGTAAGTACTCGAAAACGCATTCCAACACTACCTAATTAAAAAACCTAATGAGAGAAAGGAAATACCTTTTATTTAAGTCCTTATTACTTTATAAAAACTCATGTTTACCAACAAAGTCTCAGATTTTCATAATTATAGTTTAGTAAGTCTGTGTCAGAATCTGTTATTATATAAACTTGTTCCTGCACAATAATAAGTTTGTTTATAAAAAACCTTCTTCATGGAACGAGAAATTTAACTAGCTTGATGTAGAATTTTTACAAGAATGTTATGTATTTAAAAAAAAAACCATCGTTCATTGCGTCAATTTTTTTTTCTGTTAAGTATTAAATAATTAGAGTTTCAAAGTTTGACTATAAATAACTCATCGTTTCATATTAATAAGCATTAAGAAAATATTTTTTCACTGAACAAAACACGAAATTAACTTATTATAATATAATACCACACTGCGAATACTTGTGAAATCTTGAATTGATAATGGAAATTAAATTAAGGTAAAGATGAATTATATGAATGAATAATGCTTTGCTTAATGTTAGAACGGTAAATGTTATTATAATTGAACGATGAGGGAGAGTAAAATAGATAAATACGTCTTAAAGGGAGTAGCTGCCTTAGTAGATGGTTCAAACGAAAAGTTGTCTAAAACTTAATTTTCTTTTAACAAATTTTTGTTAGAACTATTTGCGAGGGGAGGTGTTCACTTTACGGTATTGTTACCTATTTTACTCTTGTACATCCTTCAATTATAACATCATTTACCGTTCTAATTTGAAGCAAAATATATTTTTCTAATTTAGATTAAAATTATTTTTTAAACTTTTAAAGGGCCACAAACATTAGAGACTGGAACGTATCGTCTTAAGTCTTAGAATGTATCACATGAATAAGAAAAATCGTATTATTCATCTTTCTTTTAAGAAAATTAAATTTCACGTACATTCTCTCGGATGTCATGTATGTATGACTGGCGACTATTCTCGGCGTCTCTTCTTTGTGCGGATCTTCGTATACTTTTTCCGTCTCTCTCACTCTGCTTAAGTGAATGACAATTAGAAAAGGACAAGGAGTATAACAGATTTATTAGCTCTACGAGTTAACTGTCATGCCGAAACTCCCACAGTGTCCTATAAAAAGTTTCACTTCAAAAACTCTTTAACTGCTGGATTTGTTTCATAGTCGCATCTTTTCTAACTGTAACATAGTATGATGCCTAACAGTTTAGCGCGGCATTTCTGATTACATAGATTAAGAAATTAGTTTTAAATATGAAAGTGAGGACAGGTATACTTCGTTTAGTTTCTGTAGCGATGTGACCTTCAGTTTGACCGGCGCAAAGTAGAAAAGAACAGCACTAGGCCAGAAAAGAAAGGAGACAACTCTCGGCCAAACTCTTAACTGGTGAGGAGCGTATAATCCGTACAGTACTGCACGGAAAAATTGACCATTTTATCCACTACAATTGCATTGCTCAAATGTGCTGTTATTGGTACCATTTACTACTGAAAATATCAACGAGATGTTTATTTATATTTGAAGACATATTAAAGGCTTTAACGCTTGTTTTCGACTCGCACTACTATTCATGATTGAACAAAACTTTTGGCAGGTACTGTATGAAAAAGTATGTTTAATGAACAAGAGTCGAGAATATAATGAGCTTTTTTCTCCCTGCCTACGATTTTGCCAACGCACATCCAAGACATTGGAAGGGGCACATCGATAGATAAAGTAAAGGAAGTATAGGAGGATACTTTTCGAGGATGGACAGCGCCTATAAAAGGACTGTCCACTCAAACAGTATAAGCGATATCAATAATGAACCTAAAATACACTGAAGCTTCTCGAAGATGTATTCTGAAAAAGCCATAAATATATTAAACAACATCCAATATTTTTTGAAAATCGCGAAAAAAGTAATAACAGCATTATGAATTTTGATAAGGTAAACTAGAAAGTAACAATGATGTTGATTTATGGTTCGAGTCGTAGTATTATTTATCTATTTCTATTACGTAAGGAAAGTGTTGTTAATACAATTACAACACCATGCAAAATTTATTCTTCGAACACATCGAACAGTGTTTAGAAATCATTTTTTCTAGAAAGTAGTATTAGAAATTGATGCGAATAAAATACAAATAACCATATTATGTACACACATTGTAAAACAATTAAGCAGAGTAAATGACAACAGAGAATCATTCCCTATGCTGTTTGTTAAATGGATATCCTTAAAAGGAAAGGAATTTGTTAAACATTAAAGAACTCACAGTTAGTAGCAATTTCCTATAAATGACGTTCACCACGGCCGTCTATAGTTACTTATATTCTGCAACTGAATTTAAATTTTATAATTCCAAATCAATAAACTCGAAAAAAAATACTGTGCTAAATTGGGATAAATATGAATGAATTACCTAATGAATAAATGAATTAATGAATATAGTATATCCTATATTTCATATAGGAATTTCTCAATAAATATGTTATAAACTAACATACTGATTGCTTTTATGGTCGACAATATTGTGTAACTAACTCAGAAGCTACAAATATTTTTTACATCTAAATTAAGAAGTGGCACTACCTACCTGGAGTGACATTTATTAATTTAAACCTGAAACTAACATCACATGACTATTGTATACGGTTTTAAAATTTATAAACAAAGTCAGTGTATTTTATTAAAGATGACTACATGTTAATACACACGTATGATAATGGCATTACTAAAGGGAACTGCTACTTTCTTTGATAAAGAATTGTTTTATTGTGGTTTAATATCCCTTTTATTTGAATAACTAAATATTTGAAGCAATATGTAGAAGACAAATGTTCTCCCCGATAAACATATAGAAGCAATTTTTCTAGCCAAATTTACATACACAATTCGGTAAATTTGAACAGAGCGGTCGAATTTACATTTTGACCCTAATTTCTACCTACATGTCGTAATGACCGGCCGAATTTACCACTAAGGTAAAAGGCCCAGTTTTTGACACTCTAAGATTGACAGCTGAAATTATATTACGATAACTAAAATAATATTTAATTAGAATAAATAATTTTTATACTATAAACAAGTTCAGAGTTTCTAGAAAAACTCATATACGCGATATAATTATTTGAAGCGAATTAGTTATTTTAATTAATGATTTAAAAAGTGATGTTTGAAGACCCAGTTTCTGACACTTAAAATTTCTTGTGTTGTAGTTTCTGACACTGCCATCGGCCTAGTTTCTGACACTCATATTTGGTAATGATTCTCTCTCGGTTAAATTATGTATTAT
>NW_020438969.1:413245-415116 GCF_000699045.2 Agrilus planipennis | reverse complement strand
CGAAGTGTCACAGTATCCCTATAGCTATACTACTTATAATGATTATTTCACTGATTGAATCGTCGAACGCGCATCTATAATTTGCTTAGACCATAACTAAAAAATGGCTTCCGCTATCACTCCACACTTAAAAACTTTTTTTTATTAAGTTTTCTTATTTTTTATTATTGTGCTTGTCATTAATTAGGTACAGAATAAATTTATTTTAATTTTTAAAAAATTTATTAACCCACTTTTTTAATTCAACATAAACCTAAAATTGTCAGAAACTGGGCCAGTGTCAATAACTGGGTCTTTTACCTTACCCTATACACTAACATAACCTAATCCGTTGACCTATATCACTTATCCCTGACACATAATACCCACACCTACAGGGAAACATTTCACACCATAACCTAAACGCATGGTGCATTAGTACTTCACGCATAACAATCAGGAAAACATTTCGAAATATAATCTAGCGTACACCAATTAAATCCTGATACGTAATATTTTACACAAGCCTAACAGGGAATCCTCTCTTATCATAACCGAATTTGAGCTTATTGTGCATACAGGGTTGGCCTTAGTCATCTAGGCGCTCAGGGCGAGTCATGCTTTTGGCGCCTTTTTGGGGTTTTCATTACAATTAAGAAAACTTTTTTGAATTTGTACCATATCTTTTATTGAGTTAATAGCAAACTACAAACATCACACGTATTTATTATTATTAAGAACAAGTAATTTTAACCATTAATTCTCTAAATAATGCACCTTATCTATCTATATTGTCTGTCGATTCAGAAATGTTGCCCTTTATTTTAAGCTCATTCATTAAGTTATTGATAACGTACAGGTTTTCTAAAAAGGTTTTTTTATTTGCTTGTGAAGTTATGAGTATGTAAAAGGCAAAGAAAAAAAAGTATGTATAATGCAAGGGGCCTAATACGAGTTGCATTTTCTCGCCTGTTGCCTTCATTTCGTTGATACGACAAGCGTCAAAATGACAGGTCATGTTTGTTGGACATAGAATAATCATACCTCACTCCTACGGGATAAGTCCATAAAAGTTAATACGCTGAGTCTGGTTTTCCTTTAAATCGATAAAAGTAGGTATTCAAATTAAGTGGTTAAGTTGAGCTAATACCTGGAGTCCCCGGTAGCCGCCCCGATTGCCCCTCCCTAAAGCCGTCACTGTGTACATAGCACTACACTTGCCAATCAAGGAATCCTTTTTCACCACAACCAACCTAAACATTTGGCGTAAGCCCTTCACAAAAGTAAATCATCTCTCAAACGACAGAAATTGTAACAGTTTACTCCTACTGATGTATTCTTGTTCGCGAGAAAAAGTAAACACAAGAACTATATCGACATAATAACAAATAATTTAGCATAGTAATCATTAAATAATATAAATTTGGACCAAAAACCTATCCCAATACAATTTTAATTACCAATTTTCATTACCGTTTTTTTTATTATAGATATTAAAATATTTTTAAAGTGAAACTTTTATTATATCGCCTCAATTTTTTTTATTCCATTTATCGCATGTTGCATTACAGCCGCCCGCAGAGTAGGGGTAAAACTGAAAAGCGCACGGCAGGGAAGCCAAGAGGCCAATATGGCGGCGCCTATGGTTCACACGAGCTAACCGTGTAGCATTTATATTCTCACTCATTCATGCAAGTGCATGACAATTACATTTATAGACTGCGAAACTCAACACGAAGATGAAATTATTGATGGAATAACTGAAGTTCAAAATGATTCAATGATTTTAATAAATATTGTTTTCAGTTTTCAACTTGCGTTTATAATCTGAATGATTGTATTTATTATGTATTCAGTACTCTCATACGCATATTGAAATTAAAATTTATAGT
>NW_020438969.1:397679-412228 GCF_000699045.2 Agrilus planipennis | reverse complement strand
ATTTATTATGTATTCCGTACTCTCATACGCAGATTGAAATTAAAATTTACAGTTGGATATCTTGTCTACTATTGATTTCCCATTATCATTCCCATTTTCCAATCATTAAGATAAGATTAAGAACGCGATTTTAATTTTAATACCCTAAATCGAATAATTTTCCAAAAAATTTACAGTTAAATGCCTACAATCCGAAAAGATTCATTTGCATCGTGGTTTCATAAAACCACACAATTGTTTTTTATTGGTGTTGTTTTTTATTATTTCTCTGGTAGAATTACCCGGTACCAGATCCAAACCGGGTCCATTTCTATTAATGTGCATGCTTATAAACAAATATCATCCTTGCCAATTAATCAGCTTCTCACATTTTCGCAAAATATTTAAGAGTATCTCTCTGAATATTAAATGCTGAATCATAGTATTCCTTATGTGGAAGGCATGCAATTGAATTTGAATATTTATTAAGGTGAATAATAATCGATAGATTCAATGATAAATACGTATACCTTTCGTAGTGTAGAGACTCGTGACTATGTATGTAGATATGTGTACGTGTATTAAATGAATATTGCATACCATCTACTACGTTTTGTCCGTTTCGTTAAATCATTTCAACTAGTTCCAATATCTACAATACATAATATCAGCCTATAATATAATAGTAGACGTGTACATATATAATGCATTTGAAGTAATAAACTGAATTATTGAAACGTCCTAATGTGTAAACACATACAAACCTATACGACAGTAGAAAATTCCTGCTAATAACTTCCTTATAGTGATAATTATTATTACCCGTGTCCTACTGCAATAAATTTGAATGAATTGATGTAAGATAAAAATGCCTTTACAAGGGCTGCGCTAATTTTAACCTCAGCTTATAGGTTTCTTGATTAACAATCCGATAAAATTCGCATTCATTAGAATATTAAGAGGATAGCAACGACTAAATTTAATGCAAGGACGACCAGAAAGTCAGAAACGAGATGTATAAGTAATAATACAAACACATCAAGAATGAAAATAAAAGAAAAAATGTTCCTTCAATAAAATTTTAACCAAAAACATTTTTATTGCTGTTTAAACATTTACATAAAACCTACAGTGGCGGCATGTAAATATGAATAACAGGATTGCAGGAAATTAAGTAATAAAAAAATATACAGAGTGGTTGTTCTAATTTGTTCATAAAAACAAGAACAGCTATCGATTTGAATTTCATGTAGTTTTAAGGTATCTATTTAATGAAAGTACTTTCAAACTAAATGGTGGCACTTGTGGTTCAGCCGAAGGTGCCACATGGGACCATTATTTTGAAGGAAGTCCACCGACGAAATTACTTGTTATAAGAAAACTTAATGCCACTACGACAAAAGGCGTTAATTTCATCACTTATGCAAAGACGGTAGATTTATTTCATTCATTTCATTTCATTTTGGAGGGATATGTTTAGGATCATAGAATGTAAGGTTTTATTTTAAAGCATTATGGATCTTGTACATAACTGTCGCGTTAGTCTGGAACGTCTGCTATTTCCGAATCAACTTCGGCCCTATTACTAAATAAATTTAACACTAGAGCAAGCCACTCCTACAATCATACGTCACCCTAAAATCCGGAAATATATGCAATACCAGATTAAAAATACTGCATAGCAGCCCATGGGAATAATCGCCTTGCTTTATGGAACAATTTTTAACAAGCCTCACTGAACCAGTAGACGTTACTGTACAGGTACGTTCATTAATTTTTTACTAGTTTCTTTTTCAATATTTAATGTACTAACGTATTAACCAAAGAATGCATTTATTTAACAGTGGGGAAAGTGCGTGTTTTCGTGATCATGCATGTTTGCATTTTATTTGTCAGCGCTGTCGTGCAGTGTGTTTAGTAGATGTTGCCGGTTTATATATTTTCCAATTTTACGGTAACGTATGACGCTTCGTATGCTGCTGTTAAGTATATTTAGTGATATCGCGTACCTGCTACATATTTGTATACAGCGGACGCGAGTCTTTATTACAATAGGATTATGCTAAACTGATGTTTCAATAAATAAGACTTGGTTTGAT
Organism: Agrilus planipennis; assembly: GCF_000699045.2. NCBI lineage: Eukaryota > Metazoa > Arthropoda > Insecta > Coleoptera > Buprestidae > Agrilus > Agrilus planipennis. The sequence goes on along the minus strand of NW_020438969.1, from coordinate 410,150 downwards.
TAACTGCTCTAACGAATGCCCTACATACGAGCATGATATCATATAAGGTAGGTATTTAATTTTATGGTAAAATATCAGTATCACGGCTTTTTTTTGAAATGGCTTAAAATGACACAATTATGAAAAACATACATGAAAAAATAGGTGTTTTAAACAAATAAACAGTCTTGTATGTTAATTTCACGTCTGTGACAGTCAATCTTTGTAGTACTTTTACCCATCATAATCTAACCTATCCTATTTAACCTAGGCTATGTTAGTTTGCGTTGTTAGGTTGAGTAGGGTAGAAAAAGCCCCAATGAGGTGGGTGAAATATTTACATACCATACACCTAGGTGTGTATGGTAGGTTAGATTATGGTAGGTTAAACCCAAACAATATTTCTTTCTTGCTGTACTTTTAAGACTAGGGATTATCAAACTCAGGAAGGTTATGTATTAAATTAAACTATTTACTTGCAAGAAAATGCTTCAAACACTTCTTAGATTTTATCGTCTTATGGTTTTTATAAATCACTGTACTTTACCACGTCAATGGAAGTAGTAAAAAAGAAACATATTAAATTAAACAGGTATTATTAAGAAGTAATATGTAAGTAATGCGTGATTCATTCATGCCTGGAATTCTTGATCTTTTAGTAAAACATCTTGAATTGTAATGTGTCTCAGATTTTTAGTTGGGTGATGTTCTTTGTCCGTTACGAGTGAAAAAGAATAGAGCATCTTATTATCATAATAAAAAACATTACTGTTTTTTCCAGAGCGGCGGTCAATTAATTAAACAAATTGTTTATTTGCTGTTACGTTTCGATTCTTTTGATTTTTTGAAGTATTACTACTTGTACACAGATTTTAACTTAAAATGTAAACGTTCTTTCTCGGTAAAATACATTGTCTTGTTTTTGAATGTTTAGGTAATTTTTTAAAACTTTAATTCAAAAAGTCTCAAGATGATTTAAATAAACCGAAATATAACAGAAAATAAATTGTTTAGTTAATTGATCCCACCCCGGAAAAAGACATAAAAAACTAAAATTAACGGTTAGGAATCTAACTTAAAATAATAAAAACTGTACTTAAGTTTTTTCGCACAGTATAAAGTGGATTGTATTCAAAAATTTCCAACATAATAGTTTTATCGCCTTTATTATAATCATAAATTTGTTCCGGATTCTCTTTACACTTATAAATTCTAAAAGATTTCCACCTATTCCTTCCTTTTGCAATTCTGTCACACTTCCCATGAATGTAAAATAAATTTGCAATGTCTCTGTTGGAATATTTATTATTTTCTATTTACGAGGACCCAAACAATTCTCAGAGAAGAAATAAACATTGTGAAACTCGCCAAGTGTTTCCCTCGGTAAAAATTTTTTATTCATAAAAATGCTTCATCAATTTCAATTAAGTATTTTTCGTAAATTCTTGTCTCGACATTAACTATAAATTTGAAATTTAATATTTAACCGGCAGTTTGTAAGCCTACTCAATTCGTCTGAAGATGGCATTATACGCTGAAATAATGGTAATGTAATTAATAAATTAAGTGAAAGTTTGAAAGCGTTTTATTCATTAAACAAAAATTAATACGACTACCTTTCATACAGTAGCGGTCAATTCCAACAATTGTTTTATTTGTTAGCCACTTTTAAATTCAATGTACGGTTGGGTCAATGATGACCCATTAAAGGTAATTTAATTTAGCTTGGCTTTTTTACTAGTTCAATTTTAGCAAACTGATTTGTCATCTTATGTTATTTTCTTAAATATTCTGAAATTAATTTTTATTAAAAGTGCATCATAGCATTCAATTTTATTGTGAATAAGTTTTTTTTTAAGTTTCAATGAAACTAGGTAATACGCAAAAAAGGTCATTTAATTAACTACAACATTCGTAATTACATCAAGATAATATAACTACAAACGGACTGAAGTAAGTAAAAGAATGTTTATTCGATTCGTAACCTTTTAAACTGTGGTTTTACTGTTTTAAAGATTTCGTGATGGTTAGTAAATGAGCGAGCGGTATTTGCTTTATCTATTGTATGTACCTACAGGTAAAATGATAGCTAGACTTGTGCCGATATATTTACATGGTTTTTCCAATGTTTTATAACTTTTTATGCACAATTAAAAAAGCTCTTTTTTGCTATAACAATGTTTGGAGGAAACTTTCATCGACGGAAGAAACCAGTAACATTTTATTGCAATATATCAAAGGTTCTGTGGAATTGTAAAATATAATAATAATTTGCCGTGAATTATCAACAAATCACCCGCAAGGGAGGGGTATCGATATGAAAAGTGACCCCTTTAAGAAACTTAAAATTTTGTTGTTTGAATAGCATAAGCCTTATACGTAATAAAAATACTATCTTCCAAAAATATCTTTTATTGTTTTTTAAACACCACTCAAATTAGTATGTAACATTATAAGATATTTTGAATCAAACTTACCATTGTAGGTTTAGCATGCAATAAATTATAAGTTATGACAAATGCTCATGCATAAAAAATGTTTTATTTTATTATGAGCGCATTTTTTTAGCATGATGATTTTTTAACATATTGTACTTTAGACGACAGCAAATTTAAAAAAACAAAAATCAAAATGCTAAAAGAATACGCTTATGTTTAAAAAAACTCGTAATGTAGTATAAAAGCGTACGATTCAAAAAAAAGTAATTTTTACTCTAGTTTGTCAATTGTTCTTTTTAAGAAAAATTAGTAATTTGTAGTAGTATTAAGTACAGTGTCCTGTATTTTCCGAAAAATATAAAAAAAAGTCTACTTAAATTTTTTGTCATATTGGGGTCAATTTTCTTAGCTTATCAATACCCTTCCTTTTAATATTTGCATTCTTATTATTTTTGTAATCGAATATACTGCTAACATCATCTCAAGCACTAGCACTAACAGGAAATAAGCTTATAATTAGTAACTACCGTTTATTTTGAAGTTATTATGTAGTATTAACGAAATTGCAAAGTTGCATAGATATCAACAGAAGAAATATGTGACATCCGAGTTAAATTAGAATGAGAATGCATGTGCATTTTGAGATATACATTAGAAAATGCGAAAATGGGACAACATTTATTTTATACTAGTTTATTTCATTTTATAAAAGAGTGTATGTTAAAAAATTCTTGTGGTCATTGTTTGTAGTCAGAAGACATACAGATAGCATGTGCCAAACTTATGAAGTATGAAACATTCACAGATATTTGATAAAATAGACAAAATATAAAAAAAGGACTTCAGACACTTTCATTAGCAGTAAGCCAACGAATTTGTACGAAAGAATAACTTTCATCGTTACCTGAACGAATTACTAAAGAAGACTGTTTAATGCGAATCATGCTTCTTAATAAAGCTGCATTCGAAAGGAAACGTTTTCTAAATTATTATGAAGACAATTGATAGGTTTCAGTAAAATGTACAAAAGTTTCATTTTATTTAGAAGTTTAGAACATATAAACTATGCTCATATTGCAAAACCATTAGAGCCAAAATTAATGAATATGAGATAAAATAGTTGGTATTCTAATATTATTAGTCAACAGAAACGAAAAATATGCAGTTTTATTTGTTTTATAAACGGGAAAATTCTACTTTTGGAAAGTATATTTAAATTAGACTGATGGCCGTAGATTATGTTAAGCCCTATAAATTGATAAAAAGTTATTTTTTGAAAGAAATTTTCATAATGTAGTATTCAAAATGAAGTGGTAATTCTGCAATACTATGATTTATTACATATAGTTAACTGTAAGATATTGAATGTGGACTATAGTAATTTAAATTAACGTTATAGTATTGTACTATTAGCAACTTAGTATGGGTTTATAGGTATGACAAGATTCATATAAAAAAATAACCGCTTATTACATAAACACTGTCGATACCGGTTAAGTGCAGTTGTTTTTTATTCCTCATTATGATAGCTTAGTTGAAACATTTTTTATAAAAAATAATATAATTTTTCATCCAACATTTAAGCACCTTAAAATTATGTAATTTATAATGTTAATTTACAAAAATTCNTAGCAAAAAATTTTTTGATTGAAAGTACTAATTGTAGGTACAACTTGCCTACAGAATACCCATTTATAAAAACTAATAAAATAACAATTACCTGATTACTATGAACGATTTCTAAATTTGAAGTTCCATTAGTTGAATTTACTTGATAACTGGTCATCTTAGATTGAATATTGTTGTCACTCTAATTAAATATCAGTACGAAGATTTACCCGATTGTTGACCGCTGAACATACTTTTAATACAAGGCCACTATAAAATTCTGAAACTTTCTACTTGTAACCCACTTTAAAGGAAATGTAGCTGGATTACCTACACACTAGCATACGTATTGCACATTACAAAAACTCCCGTTAACGTTATCGTTGTAAAGTACCTATTTATTTCGTGTCAGAAAAATGTGCTAACAAAAGTAAAACAAATTGTACGTTACTTATTGTACTGTAATAATCACATCATGATTGTTACAAGCAATGCCGCAACAATTCTACCACATACTCGCTACTTATTGTTACGGGTCGTACCGATCAAGAATACATAGACGCTTATACTAAGTGGGGATTGACATTTGAGTCAAAGGTGCTTCTTAGTGATATCCCTTCTCCTAATTAACTATTCCGATCTTTCTATAATATGTTATATAATAGTAAAAATAATGGGAACATTATGTTTCAGTAAAATCGATTGAACTATTGTTAGCAGGATGATATTTGACATAATTTGTATGTATTTACTTAATTAGTAGAACAATTAGAATTAATATTTCTAATTAATTTTTAGTGTACTGTAGAAAGTCAATATAAATAAATACAACCAACATTTTAAAATAGATAGGGTGACCATACACAGGGTAGTTCAAAATAACTGCGGTAGAATGCATATTTTCTCTAATTGACGACCTACAGAAAATACTTTCTATGAAGTTTGTGTGGATACGCTGTTTCTTTTACAATTAGCTTCGTTAATTATTGTTATGAATTATGCGAAAAAAACAAATATAAAGACTTCTTTCATGCACTCTTTAAAATTATAAATACAGGGTGTCTCAAAGTAACCACCTATTAGAATATTTCAGAAAGTACTTCGATTTAAAGTTTTAGAATTTGTATAATGGCGTTATTGGGTACGCTCTCCTCAAATAAAATAACGACATCTATATAGCACTTCACTTCCGGTTATACCGGATGTTGACATCAACTTCGTTATTTTGAATGGAACACCCTGTATATTGCGACGGTTTAGAATTCTACCTATGATTTTAGGTAGACTTTCATAAGGCTCTCATATTTCTAAAATTTAATCGTTTTTGAGATATTAATTTTTTTAAAAAACGGTAGCACAGAGCAGTTGTCGGTAGCGAAAAGGCGTGCCTATTTTATAGTAAGAAAACTGGAGCAACAATATTCTCAGGAGAGATAGCTTCCCGTCCATATTTTCAAAGTAGTTTAATTGCATACAGAATGTTAGATATTTAATGACGGATTAGGTTAACTTCAAACAATCGTAAATCCATTATTCAAATGGAACACCCTGTATGTATTTCCATAGCCTTATGCAAAATTTTATTCTCTTTCGAATGGTACCATGGTTTTCTTTTTTTAATTTTTGATGAAGATGGTCCAGAAATTCTTCAAAACAAATAGTACAAGTTAATTTTTTTTGCTCAAACACCCATGCTGACAGTTTAGTAATTAAATATTTTGATTTTCAGTGTTAATTATTGAATATTATTGTTATTAAGAATGGAAAATGAAGATTCATTCACATTATGAGCATGCGCCGCGCAGAATGAGTGAAACACGTGTCTGCAGTTTTTTAAATAAGTAGTTGTGGTTATTGGAGTATGTCTTTTTAGTTATTTTATTATTTCCAGGTTACAGTCTTCTTTTCTATATATAAATTAAAAAAACTAAATGAAAATTCAAGATGCAGTAGAGAAATTGGAGGAAAGAATGAAGCAAGAATTAATTGAAAATGCAAGAGGTTTATCAGAAAAAAGAAAAAATCCACTAAAATGCTAGAACATTAAAAATGCTAAAGGAGCTTACATTAAAATCAGAATTACTGAGACAGTTTTGGACATGCGGACAATCGACGAAAAATTGGCTCAAGTTTGTCAAATTAAAGAAATGGATACACAGATGGGACAGCTAAAGGAAAAGTTCCCTAACAAAATCGTATCAGAAAAGAACGGTAAGAAGTAGAATAGCATAACTGTTATTAAAGAAAGTACTGACTTGAAGCAAGAGTATTCCGATCCGTTGAAATTACTTACGAAGTTTGATGAAAAAAGTCATCACTGACTACTTTCTACACTCAAGCAGCCGCATGATCTATTACATGAGCATTGAAAGAGAAAGTCACTGCACTTATCTACATGTTAGGTGTTGGTGAAAACTAGTCAGGGTCGATCCAGTGGGACAAAAGTCGAACTCGGAATAGGAAGTATCAGGTTTGGTTGCACTGAGAAAGGCAAGATTTCGCTCCTGTTGAACGTTGAAATAAGTAGAACAATACCCAGAAAATTTCCCAGCCTAGTAATCTTTTGTCAAACAATCAGAAACTATGTATTGCCATTGGAGAGTTACTAAGTTACCCATGGAGAAAGTTATACCAACATAAAGACATTTGGACTTTTCCAGAAGTTTCCAGAGAAAAGTATTAATACAGAATGGACAAACGATCAAACTGCGTGCGCAAGACAGTGCTGTTCCGCAAGTTAAATGGTCTAGTACGGCATCAGGCGAAGTTCGGTAGACCCCGGAAGCTTTTTTGGGAATGTTCGAAAGAAGCAACGAGAAACGCGATCCAACTCAGCAAGGAACACAAATGGAATTAATTACACAACATCAAGTTAGGTTTTAATTAGAGACAAAGAGGGATGCATCTACAAAGTTATTGATAAGATCAACAAGGACGACAGAGATTGAGAAAACTTATCACTAGTCAAGAGGGAACAGGCCGAGATAATCATATATCGATCAGCTCATAGTCGTCGCTGGTAGGTTTGGTTACATAGAAGAATAGGTTGACACGTTTTGTGAGGATTACCGCTAGTCGAATAATATAACAAAAAAAGTATAGCTGCCCTTTGATTCGAAATGATGATACCTTAAACAAACTTGCTGGGTCGACATTCTTAACGCTAAATCCATCGGGACAGATTTGTTATTACCATCTTTGCCCTTAATCGAGAGTATATATAATATCCGGGCTCAGTTCGGCTGTTGGTAGACTTTAGTTGTAGGTTTTAAAAATTAAACAGTAATTTATAAATAGAGAACTGTACTTACCGCTACTGATATTAAACAATTACAAGAACACACGAGGTACATATTAAAATGATTGAAAATTTATATTTACTCACTTAAATGTTTGGTTGCTTAAAGAATTTTACAAATCACCAGATTTGCTGGGAGTTGGAATATATGTCCAGACAAAGCGTTCATAGTGGTGAATTGATAAAATTGATATGATAAATAATAATAGGAGTGTTAATTAGACAGAAAATAGTCAAATAGAAGTATAAAAGTTTGAAAAGGTATTTAAATACGTGACATTTGGTGTCATGAGTGGGACTGGAAGAAGACTTAAGAGGATTGGAGGAGGAGAATTTTGAAGAATTTCATCGAATATTCCAGAGCGTTCATCGGTCAATTTTCTGAAAGTTTCCATTGGCTGCGAGAAAGTGATATATTGTTGGAAAGCTCTCTAAGAGAGAAGAAAGAATCTGACGTTATCAAACACTTCCATCGACATTTCTGGAAGTTTCCATTGACTGCGAGAAACCCTAACAAATTTAGTATCGCTGGAAAGCTCTTGAAGAAAGAAGAACAAATCGGACGTCATCAAAGAGTTCCATCGAAGTTTATAGAAATTTTTACTTATCTTTACTTATCTGGACAAGCCATACATCATTGGAAAGCTCGCGAAGAAAAGAATAACATTACTAAAATCGAAGACCATTATTTAACGTTCTAGAATAAATCCAGATATTACATGCTTGTTACGACCAGTGCTACTGAAGTGAAAACGGAGGAACAAATAAAAGCATTAATGGCAGTGATGCCAGAAAAAGGACAAGAAGAAATGAAAGCAGGACAAGAAGAAATGGAAGCAGATATGAAAATAGAACAAAAAGAATTGAAAATAGCTCAAGAAAAAAATGAAAGAAGAATTGAAAGCAACTCAGGAAGAAATACAACAGAAAATGGAAGCGGTATATGAAGCAATAAATACGTGACATTTCCAGAAAACTTCTAAGTTCGTGATGATCCTTCGGTATGAGCCAATCACTACATAGACTTGCAGAAGATGGAGTTTCATTCCAGTGAACATCCGAATGTCAAAAACCATTTAAACATCTGAAGATTACACCCTCTGGAGCTCCAATCTTGACGTGCGAACCCTTCATCGTTGATGCCGACGATAGTAATGTGGGGTTAGGTGATGTGTTATCCCATGTACAAGAAGTAGAGGAAAGGGCGATTGTGTATTTTAGTAGAACTCTCTCAAAACCAGAACGAAACTATTGTATCACTCGTTGAGAGCTACTGGCCGCGGTTAAAACCTTCCAACATTTCCACAAATACCTGTACGGACGGAAATTCATCTTAAGAATGTATTACGCCTCTTTGAAGTTGCTACTACAATTAAAGACTCCAAAAGGACAGACTGCACGATGGCTACAATGATTTCAAAACTATGAGTTTGACATCGAGCATCGCCCACGCAAACAATACGGCAACGCAGATGCACTTTCCCGAAGACCTTGTGTGGAAAACTGAAAACATTGTTCATTGTGGAGAAGAGGAAAGAACTGGCATTGATCTGTTATAAATCACTTTTCAGCTTGAGAAATCCTGGGAAAATAAGGCATTAATCGAAGACCAGAGGAAGGGCGAAAATATTAGCCCAATAATGAGATGAAAAGAAGCCGGAAATTGAAGACGTTCGTGGGCAGATGTAAGCCACCTAAGTCAAACAACGAAAAGTTATTGGGAGCAGTGGACTTTTCTTGACTTGAACCACGGCATTTTGAAAAGAATGTGGGAAAATCCAGATGGAATCAGAAACAAGTTCCAAGTGGTACTTCTGAAGGAAACAATTTCAGAAGTATTAGAAGCAGTCCATGGCGAACGGCATTTCGGGGTTATGAAGACTCTAGGGAAGGTAGGCGAGCGATTTTGTTAGGCACGAATTAGGAGCGATGTGGAAGACTGGTGCAGGAAATGCCCGACTTGCGCCGCCAGTAAGGGACCGAAGACAAGGAACGTGAAGGAATGCAGCAGTACAAAGTGGGAGCGTCATTTGTCACTGATACGCTTATAATTAGTAGAATTCAAAGAAATACCAAAGAAACGCCATGCGATACGTAAATATTTTGCCCGCGAAACACGAGTGCCTTATGGTCATCATTTTAAATATTGCGATTGCTCATTCATGTCCTTACATGCAAACCCATAGGAATGTACGCGTTTCGTAATAGCATTAAACCAATTTTACGTTTTTTTTATGTACTGATTGTGGAAATTATCATTGAAACAGTTTTAGGTCAAAAGTTGGAAATTATTGCCACGTTTTCATGCCGGTGATGTGTCGGAAAGATTTGTACATAACGATTTTCGTTAGTAGGCTTTGTTTAAAGAATAAAAAAAAAGGAAACATTTATAAAGTTACGATAAAAGTTAATTTCTGAATTATTTGATTAAAATGTTTTGTTAATTGTTTAGGTTCATCAAATAGAATATTTGTAAAGATAGTAACTTTTTTAGAAGTAAGATCATTTTGTTTTTATTCTTTTGTAGCTTCACCCAGAAAGATCTGTAAAAGAAACATTTTGCAGTTGCAAGGCTGGAAAATTATCATGTAAACATGCAGCTGTAGTATACTTATTCGTAAACCCAGAATCGTTTTGTTCAAAAACTAGCGAGCCCATGATATGAAATAACCAATCAGAAAAACAACTGGAAAAGTACAAAAACAGGTCCTTGTTTAAAAAAACTACACAGTGCATTTAATGATATAGATTTGATAATCGAAAAATCAATTGCAGAGCTTACCAATAGGGTCAATCACTCTTCATTACACTCATCGTATTTAAAGTTACTGGATGCTGCCGCTGTTATAAAATATGAATTTGGAGAAAGTAAAAAATGAACCAACAGTTTAATTATTCGAAAGCATTTTTTGAACAACAATACGCATAAATTACCCATTTTATTACTAATAGAGGACTACTAAACTTTTTGGAAACTGGAATTAAATTCAGGCAATCTTGATAACGATGATTTAGAACAAATAAATTATAATATTACGGTTCTCAAAAAAAAAACAATGTGAAATTGTATATCTACAAAATAAGTACTCATTAATGTCGAACGAACATATAACTCAATACAACTGATACAAGAATACATAAACAATGCTACTGTATCATGAGAGCAAAACATAGGATGTTCAGGGCCGGACTGGCCCGGGGTGCAAGCCTGCCGGCTCAAATCGGGCCAAATGACTCATAATAATTTTTTTAATAGTTTTCAAATTTTGTTATAAAAGGAAAACAAAAAAAAGCATTGTGTATAAATTTATTTTAACATTAACTTGCACTCAAGTGACGTGAACGAATTTTCTCAAAGCTGAAAAAGAAGACTCCTCTTCTGGAATGCCAAATTCTTTTAGCCGTGGAAGAAGATTGCCTTCCAAGTACCTGAATCGTTAAAGATATTTAAAAATTTATTGTTTACCTAAAATGTACAAATGATGTAATAAAAAATATTCGAATAACATTTATATTGAAATTTGTATATGAACTNGGGCAGATGTAAGCCACCTAAGTCAAACAACGAAAAGTTATTGGGAGCAGTGGACTTTTCTTGACTTGAACCACGGCATTTTGAAAAGAATGTGGGAAAATCCAGATGGAATCAGAAACAAGTTCCAAGTGGTACTTCTGAAGGAAACAATTTCAGAAGTTTTAGAAGCAGTCCATGGCGAACGGCATTTCGGGGTTATGAAGACTCTAGGGAAGGTAGGCGAGCGATTTTGTTAGGCACGAATTAGGAGCGATGTGGAAGACTGGTGCAGGAAATGCCCGACTTGCGCCGCCAGTAAGGGACCGAAGACAAGGAACGTGAAGGAATGCAGCAGTACAAAGTGGGAGCGTCATTTGTCACTGATACGCTTATAATTAGTAGAATTCAAAGAAATACCAAAGAAACGCCATGCGATACGTAAATATTTTGCCCGCGAAACACGAGTGCCTTATGGTCATCATTTTAAATATTGCGATTGCTCATTCATGTCCTTACATGCAAACCCATAGGAATGTACGCGTTTCGTAATAGCATTAAACCAATTTTACATTTTTTTTATGTACTGATTGTGGAAATTATCATTGAAACAGTTTTAGGTCAAAAGTTGGAAATTATTGCCACGTTTTCATGCCGGTGATGTGTCGGAAAGATTTGTACATAACGATTTTCGTTAGTAGGCTTTGTTTAAAGAATAAAAAAAAAGGAAACATTTATAAAGTTACGATAAAAGTTAATTTCTGAATTATTTGATTAAAATGTTTTGTTAATTGTTTAGGTTCATCAAATAGAATATTTGTAAAGATAGTAACTTTTTTAGAAGTAAGATCATTTTGTTTTTATTCTTTTGTAGCTTCACCCAGAAAGATCTGTAAAAGAAACATTTTGCAGTTGCAAGGCTGGAAAATTATCATGTAAACATGCAGCTGTAGTATACTTATTCGTAAACCCAGAATCGTTTTGTTCAAAAACTAGCGAGCCCATGATATGAAATAAACAATCAGAAAAACAACTGGAAAAGTACAAAAACAGGTCCTTGTTTAAAAAAACTACACAGTGCATTTAATGATATAGATTTGATAATCGAAAAATCAATTGCAGAGCTTACCAATAGGGTCAATCACTCTTCATTACACTCATCGTATTTAAAGTTACTGGATGCTGCCGCTGTTATAAAATATGAATTTGGAGAAAGTAAAAAATGAACCAACAGTTTAATTATTCGAAAGCATTTTTTGAACAACAATACGCATAAATTACCCATTTTATTACTAATAGAGGACTACTAAACTTTTTGGAAACTGGAATTAAATTCAGGCAATCTTGATAACGATGATTTAGAACAAATAAATTATAATATTACGGTTCTCAAAAAAAAAACAATGTGAAATTGTATATCTACAAAATAAGTACTCATTAATGTCGAACGAACATATAACTCAATACAACTGATACAAGAATACATAAACAATGCTACTGTATCATGAGAGCAAAACATAGGATGTTCAGGGCCGGACTGGCCCGGGGTGCAAGCCTGCCGGCTCAAATCGGGCCAAATGACTCATAATAATTTTTTTAATAGTTTTCAAATTTTGTTATAAAAGGAAAACAAAAAA
>NW_020438969.1:395101-396973 GCF_000699045.2 Agrilus planipennis | reverse complement strand
AGGAGATCGGGCTGAAACTATAGCTACAAGCTATCCAAGGATGGTACTATAGAATGTCACCTCAAGGTAGGCCTAGTGGCGTCATCTCTTGGTTAGGCCGGAAACTTATCAATCCACCCTCGTACATAAAATCGAGTTCCTATTGCTTTAGAATATTTTATTCAATGTTTCTTCTAAAAATTATTTCGATGAACAATAACGTTAACGCATGACTGTTTATGTAGGTATACTACATTACATTTACAATACCGATTTTGTTTTGTTTAATTTAAGCCGAAAAAACAGTGCAGTAACACCCTTTTCAAATTATGTGTGCTAATGAGAAACACATGCATTCTTTAATGTCTAATGAATTAATATATTATCTAATTAAATTAGGACAATTCTTCTATGTATTTTTAATTTTCGATTCAAAATAATAAAATAAACTGTTTTAATATTGTTCGAGTCAAATAATCGATGCATTGACGGAAAAACTGCAGCTATTTAATGGTAAAATAAGCAAATTGCAAATATGCTACCTAGTTTATATAAAGTAGGTAAGGTATAAATAAATGAGCGTAGGCTTTCACGACTGGCGTCCTCAGTAAAATTAATATTTTTTTGTTTTTGGGATTTTTGACGTTGTCGGTCGAAGGTACAAATAATTGGCCTGTAGCCTATTTCTGTAGAACTCCGATTTCAGTATGCGCTATGCTGAAGCAATCAATCAATCAAGGCAACGCAACGGTTCAGAACTAAATTAAGGTACACTAGTAATGTTCGCATTTAACAAGAAAACATAAACTATTAAAATTAAGATATTGTTATTTATAGTTATTCAAATGCGATAATGTGCGATTATGTATTTTTTTATGTAAATATTTCTATTACAGTCAAATTTCGACTGAAATATGAATACTTAAGTCTGATTACTTTTGAACAGATTTTAATTGAATTATTTGAATTTTTATGATTAAATTTCATTCCTACACCAGGAAAGCTATTATTAAATGTTTTTGGTATTACTGACAATTGCAACTATTGATATAATACAAATTCAAATAAAATATTAGGGAATTATCTTCTGAATATGGTGAATCGCATATTTAATTTCTTCATTTTCGGTAGGAGATGGAAATAGTTATGAATGAAGCAAGAATTCGTTCCTGCGCTGTGCAATGATGTTTGTTAGGCTTATTTTTTTAGTCGATATAACAAAAACCCTTAAACACACAAATAAGGACCTGCAAGAGCATGATAAATTAATAAAACTCATGCTTGCCATATGGTAACTGCCAGGCTTGACGACAGGCGCAAGTGTAGCTCAAGAATGAGTAATAGTATAGTGAATAAAGGTAAAAATGAACTATTACTTACGATTTCGATGAACCTCTATCGATGTGCAAGAAAATTTGGAATTGACTATATTTTACCTTAACTTTAAAAGTGACATATGCTCGACTTGCGCTTTTCGTATTTTAGGGGCGAAATTCACCCCTTTGTTAAAAATGGGAAAAAATGGAAATTTAAGTATTCTGAGGTAAGAAATCTCGTTTAATTAGATAAAATAAATACTTTTTAACACTCATATGCATGATTTATAATTTCAATTAATTTTTCAACTCTTTTAGCAACCACCCCTTAACTCGAAAATCATGAAAAATTTTTCATCATGTATGTTTTGTGAGCATGTACCTATCGACAAGTCTACTTCTTACTAATTATCTTTTTTCATAATATGCATACAAAATCTCTGCTCCAAAAATTTTTCCAAAAAAATGTTATTGGTTTTTTTTTACAATAACTCCGTTAATTTTTATGATATCAGGTTCATTCAAAACCATTCGAAAGGTGATTTCAAGAGCTATAATATTTTTATTAAATTTAATC
>NW_020438969.1:382169-394878 GCF_000699045.2 Agrilus planipennis | reverse complement strand
ATATTGTTTTTTCAAAAATATGCATTCTAAACCGGTCAAAATTTTTAAAGTCATTACGTGTGCTAAATTAAAGAAAGTCGTACAGAGATTACTATAAATTTTAATTTTTGTGGAAATGGCGTAGGTTTTGTTTTTCACATTTTTCCTAAAAATTCGAAAGGGTCCTCTTATTTTCATCATAACTTGCTTAATTTTGATGCTATCAACTTCTTCTGGAGCTCATTTAATAGGTATTTCTGGGTATTTTGAAAAGTGCTCAGTAGGTATATTTTATAAAATGCATCGCTTTCCCGTTATTTAAGCTTGAATACTTAGACTTGAGTACTCACCGAAAAAAATATATATTTAATTACCTATAGCTCACTTTGAATTAATATTAAAAGGTTTTTTTAGGAAAGGAATTTATTCGTGCTTTTTATTAGCTTTAATTTTGGTAATGATCACTTTTTTGTAAAACCTTATAGTTTTTGAGTTATTTATGAAAAACCGCTTTAAAACATGCATTTTTTCACGAAAAATCAAAACGTTGACACTATGTCACTTTTGTTTTTGAGGTATCTTCTAACTACTCACTAATTTTCATGAAAATCGATGGAGGTTCAACGAAATCGCAGGTGAAAACCTTCAGTGACTGTATTATCACCCAACATTGGTAATTCAGCATTGGTCCTCGCCAAGGCTTGACATTCCAATATTGGACAGGGCCTCAATCAATAACCAATTACCGATATTGACTTCTCAATACCGAGCTACCTATCTTAGGGTTTCATATAATATTTAAAATAATGATACAGTTAATAGTGTACCCTAACAAAAATATTAGGAACGTTTTATAACACTGCAGCAATATTTTAATAAGCCTTGAATACTAATATATGGAACACTTTGATATTTAATAGCGATTACTATATCAAATGTTCATGTGAAAATTCATTTTCCATTTATACCAACTTTAAATTTTTTTGCTGTTCTCACAGCACCTCCTCCCGGCGAGGTATAAATGAAAAATTAATTGTCAAGTCTTGAATAAACCGTTTTCCCTAAATATTAGTTTTAAATATACTTCAGTCAACAAGTTTAGAATTATTATAGGACTAAAAAAATGCTTTTTTAAACATGGTACATTTGTTATCGCTCGTGTCACGACAACACTAGTTTCACCAAAGGTGGTTTGAGAATAAACAGTTCTACCGATATTTCGTAAAACTTTTATTTATAAATGAAACCTCTGTCTCCTTCAACTAACTTCATTAGCCCGATTGTTACATTTTCTAATGCATAACTGTATTTTGATTTATTGTCAACTAATAGTCCATTGATAATTAATAGCCGTACGTTTGGTTGTCACATTCTACAAGTGAAAGGATTTGATTTACACGGTGCTCGTCGAACACTCTCCTTTTAAGAAGTTGGAGCGCTAGTGGGCGGGTAACTAAAAGAGGAAAGCCAAGGAAATACCCGTGTTTTTGATGTCTGAACAAGCCAAAACCAAAGATAACAATAACAATAATACCATAAACAACATGGTCCTTTTGGTATATCCAAATTATTCTGTATATGTATAGTGTGTATTTTCCTAACATATGTCGACGTATCCAAGTAAGGGTGCGTTGGTGCGACATTTGCCTAAAGTGTTACTCTTTGGAGCAACATTCGCAAATTGTAACCAATCATCCCTGAGACTTGGGCACAGTTGACTGTTATGGTCCTTTACAAAATTCGTTAGGCTGCACCCCTCCGTCACGCTATAGAAATTCTACACAGTAGAGGTTCACTTCCTAGTCACGCTCATACATCCCTCTCCTGTCGACGCTTCACTACTATATCTACTAGTTCTTCGATAAGCAGGAGCTGGCTTATACTTAGCATCATCGTGAAGCCACAGTACAAATACATTTTGTATCTAAAAACTTCTGGAAAGCTAATGAACCTTCCGCGTATGTGACAGTTCTGCGTAGATATATAAAGTTAATTCGGCACGCAAAAATGTCAGCATTTCAGGCAGATCAACGGACTGTACCTACTGTATAGAATCTTTCTACTGTGCCTACGTTGTGTATAAGTCTAGATTTTAACGTCAAAATGTAAAAACCGTTTTGCTGACCATGAGACATAATTAACCTCCAATGTTTGGCAAATTTTCGAATGGAATTTAAGTACGTACTATTCCGGGTTGCGACCAACTAATGTAAATATTCTTTAGATTTAAATGATTGCTTAAATGTTTTCGCGTATGTGATTCGTGCAAGGTGGATTTTCAGAGAGCGTCACCTTCGCTTTCAGTGAATTTTAGACATTGATTATGATGCTTAATACTCATCTCTCATTTGTAGGGTTGAGATCGTGGATTTCTCTGTCATGCCCTTTTCCCTCTGAGCACCTATTCTAGAGTGCACTTTTATTTTTTATATTTCAGTTAAACTATTAAATATCAGTGATTTGTTTGTTTATTTATAAAGAATTTAAAATGTCAAATTAATTTGTGACATAGCTGTGATTAATGCCTACATGAGATTTACAACCTTATTACGAACCTTTTTCGAGGCATGGCCTTCACACTTCTTTATAAAATTTATTTTAAACAATAACACTAAATGTGCACTTATTTATATTCACAAACTCTTCTTCATATTAGACTGTATTTATATATGCTTATATTTATTTGTTTGGCACTGAACTTATATCATTTCGTATTTACTGTATGTTACTAATATTTATATGACCTTTACTTATTTTGTCTGACTATTCAACTACTGCATATCTACTCTTTTCGTATGTGGCATATTTCACCCTTGAGTCTATTCTTGACAAAGATGGCTTAATGACATTAGAAGTCAACAAATGATCCCTTGGTTCTGTCAAGGAGTAAGTGTACTTGCCGGACGATTCATCTTTCGTGACAAAGTCAAACTTTATTTAAAGGCCTTTATGATTCCACGGTCCATATTTAATCTTTGACCATCCAATGAGCTAGACCGTACTACTTCGGGACAGCAAACAAGCTCGGTGTGACCTTTTAGTCCTTGCAATGGAGCTCCAGAGAACAAACCTACATCAGTCTATTCGGATGAACTTCGCTAGTGTAATCAATATATGAAAGCATTCGGTTGAATTCATAACTTTAGATTTTCCATTTGGTGTTCATCATATGCGATGCACGACATCATTTATTAATTTAGTGATTTGGCGACTTAGGTATATAAATTTTCCCAATGTTGTTGCATCTTTGGTGATAGACCCCTCTAATGTGTCTTCCTCTTTCAATCATCCACCCGTGACTCCATCTGCATATGGGAACGTACATCATGAATATTTTCCAGTTGCTATTGGAGCTCTTTGAAATAATCCTCTCCACTTTAATTTACACCTGAATTTTTTGAAGTTCGCATGGTAGTCGTAGATCCCGACCAAGCAATACTTTTGCAAGTGCCTATTCAATTGTTTAGGCAGCTGAATGAATATATTTAGCGCTGCTGTCGCCTGGACCGTGTCTGCTTCGGAGAGTATACATCGCCATCAGCTGGTGCAAGCGATCTATTTCCATTTTTATTCAAGTCCTAATTTTTTCAAATCTTATTAGACAAACACTGTTAGACTTACACTGCTTCTTCTAGTTTATAGTTTCTCTTCTGTAATTCGTTCTTAAGAAGCGGGTCCTCTTTTACTGTGTTCTCTAAAGCATTTTGTAGTTGTACATTTAGTTCTTGGACATTTTAATATCCGCTCGAAACTGATCTTTTCCGCATTTCATCTCCGCTATTTCTCTTCCAAAATGTTGACTTCGTTTCATTTATTGTTTCTCAGCAGATATTTGGCATATCCTTCCCCCAAGTGCTGCGCTGTTCCGTGCATCCGCTTCTATATGTGCACTTCACTTTGACTTCGTTTGCTTGACGATATCATGCTCAAGCGCATGAGCTAATATATCTGCCACAGTTTTTCATCTATCTAGTTGGAGTTGCAGGTGGAAGTCGTCATCATTGACGAATGAATTGACTTCCAACTTTCGCAGTGTCTTCTGAAGTCATAAACGTGTACCTCGAATTTCCAATTATTTCACCAGCTGACATCAAGTGGCGGTGTATTTCTATCGTTATGCGTAAGTGAGTTCCAGTATACCATGNAACAAGAGCAAAGACCGAGGCATAGACAAACGCAAATTTCCTCCTAACTTCTTAAATTTGTTTAAAAACGAGTGCTGTTAAAATTTGTGCACTTTCCTTTCTAAACCAGGCCATTTGGTTACATCGCACCCCGTGCCAAAATCTTCAGTCCGGCTCTGAAGATGTTATATAATATGATGTAAAACAATGTCGCATTCTTTTAACACAGGAAATAGTAGATAAAAATTTATTTAATATAAAGAGCAATTACGCTGGCTTCCAATCACATACCATTAGGTCTAAACCTTTTTCATCGGAAGTTTCATTCGAAATGTAAGTCTTAACTCAAAAAAAGGATGAGACTCATATGACGCAGTACGTATATTTAAATTATAGTATCTAACTTCGGGGAAGGGGTGCTAGAAAATAACTGTTTTTCTAAGTGGACAGTAGAAGAAATAAGTTTAAGAACCTCGGTTTAAGTTTTTTTTATCATTTTCTAAAAATTTAAAAATATGACTGAAAATACGAGTACGAGTATGTGAGTATTTTTATTACACAAAATGAAAAAGTGTGATAATACAATCAGATAAAAATGTATTTAGTTAAAAATATATTTAAAGTTACTGATGAATAACATCTGACCCCCTTACCCAATCTGATCCAAATTTCCGGAAAATACTTTCATTTAATTGCTTAGGATCGTAAAGTTATGGTAAAAAAAGCAGTTATTTGTATTTCTTTTGTTTGAGAACTTTTTTTAGTGGAGATGGTTGAATATTCTACCGCTAAAGGGATAAAAAGGGGATTGTAACTTTTGTGTAGGCCATATTAGTCTTATAAAGTGCGAAATGGTGGGGGGTTGTTACGTTTGTATGGGTAATATTTTATTAGTGGTTAGATTTACTTGAAATTTGGTTTTAATGATATTTTAAAAAGTTCGACCTCTGAAGGAGGGAAAAAAGTATGCTCAGTAAAGAGGATGGATTACGCCTAGTCTATACATACCTTAGTGAAGGATATTTCGAAATTCAATCCCTAAGGAGGTCAAATGAGATTGCAAAGTTTGTATGGAGCATTTTTGTTTGTGATCAGATTTACTTAAATTTGTTCTTAATGCTCTTTGAAAGGTATATGTAATTAATCAGGTATCTATTTCGACATTTGAAAAAATTGCCTGGCTTTCTACGCCTGTAACTTTTGAATTAATAACATTAGTTTCATACTGTACCTTAATTATTTATTTGAATGTTACTATTAGTTGCAATTCTGTTTGAGTGTAGTGTTTGAAAAAAATCAATTATGTAAAATATACTTTTTGACTCAACAAACTCCTCTTAGTAGATAATTTAAAGTGATATCAGAAATTCAAATGGAGTAATATGAAACGCAAACATCCAAAGTTCCACAAAAACGCCTTTCAGAGACTGAGTCTCTAAGTGAGGACCTTATTATTTCACAAAGAAGTGCTATATTTGTAATTATTAGTATTTTAATTGATATTGTTTTATTTATTAACGTAGCATTCATTTATCAAAGTTGAAAAAATTTATTATTAGTAAGTATACATAGCGCTTTGTCATTTTCTAATTAATGCAAATGTTTGCAGGATTCAGCCGATTACCCAACCATCTCGCAATTTTCATTTTCTACTATTTATGAAGTAGCCTGACCTATTATTCTGTTATCTGTTATCAGTAATAAGGAACAATAGGATTTATCGGTTTGTTACGTGACCATAACAAAGTGAAATAGTAGGTACCTAAATTCTGTTGTTTCTCTACTAAACAACACATTAACTTATTCAATTTAACTTGCATAAATTAATTTTTTAGAACGATTACCTAGACATTTTTAACGTTAGGTATTTTTATTAAGGAGCGTTCACCCCTCTTAAAGAATAAAAATATTTCTATTTACTATTCTGTGACTGGAAGCTTTTGTTACAATTATTTTACAGCCGAACATTTTAAAAATATTTACTATACTGTATAAATTATTAAATTGAAAATATTGAAACGATGTGTTTTAATATAATATCAAAAAAGTACCCTCAACGAACCAATGTTTTTATATATAACCATTGCGCTAACACAATAACTACGGAATATTCTAACTCGCTACTAATAAAGCCTACCTAATTAAAAACTTACAATACATTTTCAAATCAGATTATTTCGGTAAGTAGAAAATAAAACACCACCCTTTCTACCGCGACTGTATTCTCACAAAGCACATAG
The DNA here is from genome assembly GCF_000699045.2 of Agrilus planipennis. Taxonomy (NCBI): domain Eukaryota; kingdom Metazoa; phylum Arthropoda; class Insecta; order Coleoptera; family Buprestidae; genus Agrilus; species Agrilus planipennis. Next base: position 388,535 of record NW_020438969.1, on the reverse strand, counting down.
CCGACTAACTGTAATCCATATCTAAAACGGTAAGAACACTACCATACGTAATTATTCATGGCAGGTATGATAGATTAAGATGATTCGAAATCAGATGGTGTTCTGTTTTAAAGGAAGATATTTTTATTTAACCGCATTAATACCGCATTATTACCTAAAAGAGTTACGTTTCAAGGTGAAACGATGAAATAATGAGGTACATGCGTGTATTATAAGTACATATATTATATATGCATTTGCATATACCGCCGTTTTCCTTTGTAAGTAAATGAATGTTATTTTGGTTTTTATATTGTAATAGATATGTATATAGATGCTCATTTGAAATAGTGTGTATCTCTCCAATAAATAAATAATTAGTAGATATAGTACAAAAAATTAATGTTGTCGGCAATACTTGTTGAAACTTCATAAAAATCGTAATACAAACAGTTTTTTTTTCAGAAATGTTTTTTATTCTAAAACACAACAATTGAGTCATGACGAGATAATTACTGTTACTTAGAATGAAAATGTGAATTATAATAAAAAATATTGTTGGAACTGTGCTGTGCTTTAATACATAAAATCGAGTTCCTATTGCTTTAGAATATTTTATTCAATGTTTCTTCTAAAAATTATTTCGATGAACAATAACGTTAACGCATGACTGTTTATGTAGGTATACTACATTACATTTACAATACCGATTTTGTTTTGTTTAATTTAAGCCGAAAAAACAGTGCAGTAACACCCTTTTCAAATTATGTGTGCTAATGAGAAACACATGCATTCTTTAATGTCTAATGAATTAATATATTATCTAATTAAATTAGGACAATTCTTCTATGTATTTTTAATTTTCGATTCAAAATAATAAAATAAACTGTTTTAATATTGTTCGAGTCAAATAATCGATGCATTGACGGAAAAACTGCAGCTATTTAATGGTAAAATAAGCAAATTGCAAATATGCTACCTAGTTTATATAAAGTAGGTAAGGTATAAATAAATGAGCGTAGGCTTTCACGACTGGCGTCCTCAGTAAAATTAATATTTTTTTGTTTTCGGGATTTTTGACGTTGTCGGTCGAAGGTACAAATAATTGGCCTGTAGCCTATTTCTGTAGAACTCCGATTTCAGTATGCGCTATGCTGAAGCAATCAATCAATCAAGGCAACGCAACGGTTCAGAACTAAATTAAGGTACACTAGTAATGTTCGCATTTAACAAGAAAACATAAACTTCAAAGTAGTTTAATTGCATACAGAATGTTAGATATTTAATGACGGATTAGGTTAACTTCAAACAATCGTAAATCCATTATTCAAATGGAACACCCTGTATGTATTTCCATAGCCTTATGCAAAATTTTATTCTCTTTCGAATGGTACCATGGTTTTCTTTTTTTAATTTTTGATGAAGATGGTCCAGAAATTCTTCAAAACAAATAGTACAAGTTAATTTTTTTTGCTCAAACACCCATGCTGACAGTTTAGTAATTAAATATTTTGATTTTCAGTGTTAATTATTGAATATTATTGTTATTAAGAATGGAAAATGAAGATTCATTCACATTATGAGCATGCGCCGCGCAGAATGAGTGAAACACGTGTCTGCAGTTTTTTAAATAAGTAGTTGTGGTTATTGGAGTATGTCTTTTTAGTTATTTTATTATTTCCAGGTTACAGTCTTCTTTTCTATATATAAATTAAAAAAACTAAATGAAAATTCAAGATGCAGTAGAGAAATTGGAGGAAAGAATGAAGCAAGAATTAATTGAAAATGCAAGAGGTTTATCAGAAAAAAGAAAAAATCCACTAAAATGCTAGAACATTAAAAATGCTAAAGGAGCTTACATTAAAATCAGAATTACTGAGACAGTTTTGGACATGCGGACAATCGACGAAAAATTGGCTCAAGTTTGTCAAATTAAAGAAATGGATACACAGATGGGACAGCTAAAGGAAAAGTTCCCTAACAAAATCGTATCAGAAAAGAACGGTAAGAAGTAGAATAGCATAACTGTTATTAAAGAAAGTACTGACTTGAAGCAAGAGTATTCCGATCCGTTGAAATTACTTACGAAGTTTGATGAAAAAAGTCATCACTGACTACTTTCTACACTCAAGCAGCCGCATGATCTATTACATGAGCATTGAAAGAGAAAGTCACTGCACTTATCTACATGTTAGGTGTTGGTGAAAACTAGTCAGGGTCGATCCAGTGGGACAAAAGTCGAACTCGGAATAGGAAGTATCAGGTTTGGTTGCACTGAGAAAGGCAAGATTTCGCTCCTGTTGAACGTTGAAATAAGTAGAACAATACCCAGAAAATTTCCCAGCCTAGTAATCTTTTGTCAAACAATCAGAAACTATGTATTGCCATTGGAGAGTTACTAAGTTACCCATGGAGAAAGTTATACCAACATAAAGACATTTGGACTTTTCCAGAAGTTTCCAGAGAAAAGTATTAATACAGAATGGACAAACGATCAAACTGCGTGCGCAAGACAGTGCTGTTCCGCAAGTTAAATGGTCTAGTACGGCATCAGGCGAAGTTCGGTAGACCCCGGAAGCTTTTTTGGGAATGTTCGAAAGAAGCAACGAGAAACGCGATCCAACTCAGCAAGGAACACAAATGGAATTAATTACACAACATCAAGTTAGGTTTTAATTAGAGACAAAGAGGGATGCATCTACAAAGTTATTGATAAGATCAACAAGGACGACAGAGATTGAGAAAACTTATCACTAGTCAAGAGGGAACAGGCCGAGATAATCATATATCGATCAGCTCATAGTCGTCGCTGGTAGGTTTGGTTACATAGAAGAATAGGTTGACACGTTTTGTGAGGATTACCGCTAGTCGAATAATATAACAAAAAAAGTATAGCTGCCCTTTGATTCGAAATGATGATACCTTAAACAAACTTGCTGGGTCGACATTCTTAACGCTAAATCCATCGGGACAGATTTGTTATTACCATCTTTGCCCTTAATCGAGAGTATATATAATATCCGGGCTCAGTTCGGCTGTTGGTAGACTTTAGTTGTAGGTTTTAAAAATTAAACAGTAATTTATAAATAGAGAACTGTACTTACCGCTACTGATATTAAACAATTACAAGAACACACGAGGTACATACGTATATTAAAATGATTGAAAATTTATATTTACTCACTTAAATGTTTGGTTGCTTAAAGAATTTTACAAATCACCAGATTTGCTGGGAGTTGGAATATATGTCCAGACAAAGCGTTCATAGTGGTGAATTGATAAAATTGATATGATAAATAATAATAGGAGTGTTAATTAGACAGAAAATAGTCAAATAGAAGTATAAAAGTTTGAAAAGGTATTTAAATACGTGACATTTGGTGTCATGAGTGGGACTGGAAGAAGACTTAAGAGGATTGGAGGAGGAGAATTTTGAAGAATTTCATCGAATATTCCAGAGCGTTCATCGGTCAATTTTCTGAAAGTTTCCATTGGCTGCGAGAAAGTGATATATTGTTGGAAAGCTCTCTAAGAGAGAAGAAAGAATCTGACGTTATCAAACACTTCCATCGACATTTCTGGAAGTTTCCATTGACTGCGAGAAACCCTAACAAATTTAGTATCGCTGGAAAGCTCTTGAAGAAAGAAGAACAAATCGGACGTCATCAAAGAGTTCCATCGAAGTTTATAGAAATTTTTACTTATCTTTACTTATCTGGACAAGCCATACATCATTGGAAAGCTCGCGAAGAAAAGAATAACATTACTAAAATCGAAGACCATTATTTAACGTTCTAGAATAAATCCAGATATTACATGCTTGTTACGACCAGTGCTACTGAAGTGAAAACGGAGGAACAAATAAAAGCATTAATGGCAGTGATGCCAGAAAAAGGACAAGAAGAAATGAAAGCAGGACAAGAAGAAATGGAAGCAGATATGAAAATAGAACAAAAAGAATTGAAAATAGCTCAAGAAAAAAATGAAAGAAGAATTGAAAGCAACTCAGGAAGAAATACAACAGAAAATGGAAGCGGTATATGAAGCAATAAATACGTGACATTTCCAGAAAACTTCTAAGTTCGTGATGATCCTTCGGTATGAGCCAATCACTACATAGACTTGCAGAAGATGGAGTTTCATTCCAGTGAACATCCGAATGTCAAAAACCATTTAAACATCTGAAGATTACACCCTCTGGAGCTCCAATCTTGACGTGCGAACCCTTCATCGTTGATGCCGACGATAGTAATGTGGGGTTAGGTGATGTGTTATCCCATGTACAAGAAGTAGAGGAAAGGGCGATTGTGTATTTTAGTAGAACTCTCTCAAAACCAGAACGAAACTATTGTATCACTCGTTGAGAGCTACTGGCCGCGGTTAAAACCTTCCAACATTTCCACAAATACCTGTACGGACGGAAATTCATCTTAAGAATGTATTACGCCTCTTTGAAGTTGCTACTACAATTAAAGACTCCAAAAGGACAGACTGCACGATGGCTACAATGATTTCAAAACTATGAGTTTGACATCGAGCATCGCCCACGCAAACAATACGGCAACGCAGATGCACTTTCCCGAAGACCTTGTGTGGAAAACTGAAAACATTGTTCATTGTGGAGAAGAGGAAAGAACTGGCATTGATCTGTTATAAATCACTTTTCAGCTTGAGAAATCCTGGGAAAATAAGGCATTAATCGAAGACCAGAGGAAGGGCGAAAATATTAGCCCAATAATGAGATGAAAAGAAGCCGGAAATTGAAGACGTTCGTGGGCAGATGTAAGCCACCTAAGTCAAACAACGAAAAGTTATTGGGAGCAGTGGACTTTTCTTGACTTGAACCACGGCATTTTGAAAAGAATGTGGGAAAATCCAGATGGAATCAGAAACAAGTTCCAAGTGGTACTTCTGAAGGAAACAATTTCAGAAGTATTAGAAGCAGTCCATGGCGAACGGCATTTCGGGGTTATGAAGACTCTAGGGAAGGTAGGCGAGCGATTTTGTTAGGCACGAATTAGGAGCGATGTGGAAGACTGGTGCAGGAAATGCCCGACTTGCGCCGCCAGTAAGGGACCGAAGACAAGGAACGTGAAGGAATGCAGCAGTACAAAGTGGGAGCGTCATTTGTCACTGATACGCTTATAATTAGTAGAATTCAAAGAAATACCAAAGAAACGCCATGCGATACGTAAATATTTTGCCCGCGAAACACGAGTGCCTTATGGTCATCATTTTAAATATTGCGATTGCTCATTCATGTCCTTACATGCAAACCCATAGGAATGTACGCGTTTCGTAATAGCATTAAACCAATTTTACATTTTTTTTATGTACTGATTGTGGAAATTATCATTGAAACAGTTTTAGGTCAAAAGTTGGAAATTATTGCCACGTTTTCATGCCGGTGATGTGTCGGAAAGATTTGTACATAACGATTTTCGTTAGTAGGCTTTGTTTAAAGAATAAAAAAAAAGGAAACATTTATAAAGTTACGATAAAAGTTAATTTCTGAATTATTTGATTAAAATGTTTTGTTAATTGTTTAGGTTCATCAAATAGAATATTTGTAAAGATAGTAACTTTTTTAGAAGTAAGATCATTTTGTTTTTATTCTTTTGTAGCTTCACCCAGAAAGATCTGTAAAAGAAACATTTTGCAGTTGCAAGGCTGGAAAATTATCATGTAAACATGCAGCTGTAGTATACTTATTCGTAAACCCAGAATCGTTTTGTTCAAAAACTAGCGAGCCCATGATATGAAATAAACAATCAGAAAAACAACTGGAAAAGTACAAAAACAGGTCCTTGTTTAAAAAAACTACACAGTGCATTTAATGATATAGATTTGATAATCGAAAAATCAATTGCAGAGCTTACCAATAGGGTCAATCACTCTTCATTACACTCATCGTATTTAAAGTTACTGGATGCTGCCGCTGTTATAAAATATGAATTTGGAGAAAGTAAAAAATGAACCAACAGTTTAATTATTCGAAAGCATTTTTTGAACAACAATACGCATAAATTACCCATTTTATTACTAATAGAGGACTACTAAACTTTTTGGAAACTGGAATTAAATTCAGGCAATCTTGATAACGATGATTTAGAACAAATAAATTATAATATTACGGTTCTCAAAAAAAAAACAATGTGAAATTGTATATCTACAAAATAAGTACTCATTAATGTCGAACGAACATATAACTCAATACAACTGATACAAGAATACATAAACAATGCTACTGTATCATGAGAGCAAAACATAGGATGTTCAGGGCCGGACTGGCCCGGGGTGCAAGCCTGCCGGCTCAAATCGGGCCAAATGACTCATAATAATTTTTTTAATAGTTTTCAAATTTTGTTATAAAAGGAAAACAAAAAA
>NW_020438969.1:376476-382021 GCF_000699045.2 Agrilus planipennis | reverse complement strand
CTAATATATGGAACACTTTGATATTTAATAGCGATTACTATATCAAATGTTCATGTGAAAATTCATTTTCCATTTATACCAACTTTAAATTTTTTTGCTGTTCTCACAGCACCCCCTCCCGGCGAGGTATAAATGAAAAATTAATTGTCAAGTCTTGAATAAACCGTTTTCCCTAAATATTAGTTTTAAATATACTTCAGTCAACAAGTTTAGAATTATTATAGGACTAAAAAAATGCTTTTTTAAACATGGTACATTTGTTATCGCTCGTGTCACGACAACACTAGTTTCACCAAAGGTGGTTTGAGAATAAACAGTTCTACCGATATTTCGTAAAACTTTTATTTATAAATGAAACCTCTGTCTCCTTCAACTAACTTCATTAGCCCGATTGTTACATTTTCTAATGCATAACTGTATTTTGATTTATTGTCAACTAATAGTCCATTGATAATTAATAGCCGTACGTTTGGTTGTCACATTCTACAAGTGAAAGGATTTGATTTACACGGTGCTCGTCGAACACTCTCCTTTTGAGAAGTTGGAGCGCTAGTGGGCGGGTAACTAAAAGAGGAAAGCCAAGGAAATACCCGTGTTTTTGATGTCTGAACAAGCCTAAACCAAAGATAACAATAACAATAATACCATAAACAACATGGTCCTTTTGGTATATCCAAATTATTCTGTATATGTATAGTGTGTATTTTCCTAACATATGTCGACGTATCCAAGTAAGGGTGCGTTGGTGCGACATTTGCCTAAAGTGTTACTCTTTGGAGCAACATTCGCAAATTGTAACCAATCATCCCTGAGACTTGGGCACAGTTGACTGTTATGGTCCTTTACAAAATTCGTTAGGCTGCACCCCTCCGTCACGCTATAGAAATTCTACACAGTAGAGGTTCACTTCCTAGTCACGCTCATACATCCCTCTCCTGTCGACGCTTCACTACTATATCTACTAGTTCTTCGATAAGCAGGAGCTGGCTTATACTTAGCATCATCGTGAAGCCACAGTACAAATACATTTTGTATCTAAAAACTTCTGGAAAGCTAATGAACCTTCCGCGTATGTGACAGTTCTGCGTAGATATATAAAGTTAATTCGGCACGCAAAAATGTCAGCATTTCAGGCAGATCAACGGACTGTACCTACTGTATAGAATCTTTCTACTGTGCCTACGTTGTGTATAAGTCTAGATTTTAACTTTGAACGTCAAAATGTAAAAACCGTTTTGCTGACCATGAGACATAATTAACCTCCAATGTTTGGCAAATTTTCGAATGGAATTTAAGTACGTACTATTCCGGGTTGCGACCAACTAATGTAAATATTCTTTAGATTTAAATGATTGCTTAAATGTTTTCGCGTATGTGATTCGTGCAAGGTGGATTTTCAGAGAGCGTCACCTTCGCTTTCAGTGAATTTTAGACATTGATTATGATGCTTAATACTCATCTCTCATTTGTAGGGTTGAGATCGTGGATTTCTCTGTCATGCCCTTTTCCCTCTGAGCACCTATTCTAGAGTGCACTTTTATTTTTTATATTTCAGTTAAACTATTAAATATCAGTGATTTGTTTGTTTATTTATAAAGAATTTAAAATGTCAAATTAATTTGTGACATAGCTGTGATTAATGCCTACATGAGATTTACAACCTTATTACGAACCTTTTTCGAGGCATGGCCTTCACACTTCTTTATAAAATTTATTTTAAACAATAACACTAAATGTGCACTTATTTATATTCACAAACTCTTCTTCATATTAGACTGTATTTATATATGCTTATATTTATTTGTTTGGCACTGAACTTATATCATTTCGTATTTACTGTATGTTACTAATATTTATATGACCTTTACTTATTTTGTCTGACTATTCAACTACTGCATATCTACTCTTTTCGTATGTGGCATATTTCACCCTTGAGTCTATTCTTGACAAAGATGGCTTAATGACATTAGAAGTCAACAAATGATCCCTTGGTTCTGTCAAGGAGTAAGTGTACTTGCCGGACGATTCATCTTTCGTGACAAAGTCAAACTTTATTTAAAGGCCTTTATGATTCCACGGTCCATATTTAATCTTTGACCATCCAATGAGCTAGACCGTACTACTTCGGGACAGCAAACAAGCTCGGTGTGACCTTTTAGTCCTTGCAATGGAGCTCCAGAGAACAAACCTACATCAGTCTATTCGGATGAACTTCGCTAGTGTAATCAATATATGAAAGCATTCGGTTGAATTCATAACTTTAGATTTTCCATTTGGTGTTCATCATATGCGATGCACGACATCAGTTATTAATTTAGTGATTTGGCGACTTAGGTATATAAATTTTCCCAATGTTGTTGCATCTTTGGTGATAGACCCCTCTAATGTGTCTTCCTCTTTCAATCATCCACCCGTGACTCCATCTGCATATGGGAACGTACATCATGAATATTTTCCAGTTGCTATTGGAGCTCTTTGAAATAATCCTCTCCACTTTAATTTACACCTGAATTTTTTGAAGTTCGCATGGTAGTCGTAGATCCCGACCAAGCAATACTTTTGCAAGTGCCTATTCAATTGTTTAGGCAGCTGAATGAATATATTTAGCGCTGCTGTCGCCTGGACCGTGTCTGCTTCGGAGAGTATACATCGCCATCAGCTGGTGCAAGCGATCTATTTCCATTTTTATTCAAGTCCTAATTTTTTCAAATCTTATTAGACAAACACTGTTAGACTTACACTGCTTCTTCTAGTTTATAGTTTCTCTTCTGTAATTCGTTCTTAAGAAGCGGGTCCTCTTTTACTGTGTTCTCTAAAGCATTTTGTAGTTGTACATTTAGTTCTTGGACATTTTAATATCCGCTCGAAACTGATCTTTTCCGCATTTCATCTCCGCTATTTCTCTTCCAAAATGTTGACTTCGTTTCATTTATTGTTTCTCAGCAGATATTTGGCATATCCTTCCCCCAAGTGCTGCGCTGTTCCGTGCATCCGCTTCTATATGTGCACTTCACTTTGACTTCGTTTGCTTGACGATATCATGCTCAAGCGCATGAGCTAATATATCTGCCACAGTTTTTCATCTATCTAGTTGGAGTTGCAGGTGGAAGTCGTCATCATTGACGAATGAATTGACTTCCAACTTTCGCAGTGTCTTCTGAAGTCATAAACGTGTACCTCGAATTTCCAATTATTTCACCAGCTGACATCAAGTGGCGGTGTATTTCTATCGTTATGCGTAAGTGAGTTCCAGTATACCATGTTTTATATAGGTGGCTCTTCCTTCCATTCATTTCCTTGAACCTAGCTACCGTTCTTACATTCTTCGGTTTTGTAACTTGTCATAATTATCATATTTGACGATGGCAATGGCGTTTTTTTCTGTCATTGGAGGCTATGTTCTTTTTCTGGTTCGATAACTGCTGCCATATCGTTTGACAAGTATGAAAACAACAGAGGTATAAGAAGCTGAATTTGGGTAAACAGTTTTTGAATCGTCTGTCATAAGTATTTTGGGCACCCTATTCTTTAGCCAACGTGTAATTGACTTCTTCCTGACTTGTATGTGAAATACAAGCTAATGGAGATCCCCCAACTTTGGTTGCAGATGAAAATATAACAGATGGTTTGGTCTCTTGAGGCACCGGGTGTTGATTCTAGGATCTTTTCATTATTTATTGGTGTGACAATTATAACTATTAAGGGATCTTTATTTAAAACAATGTGGACATCTTTCCTCTGAAATAGTGCAACAGACATCTGCATGTTTTAACTGTCCCCGTTCCCCTTTATCATCACCATTCTGTCACATAACAATTTACAGGTTCTTGTCCCTTCTGTGTTAAGTCACATACATACCTACTGTGAGCTTATAAATGGGGACATTTGGCTATTTTGAGTACTTAACGCAACTTCCATAGCAAAGCATGCTACTTGATAAAATTTGGAAATACTGTATTTATCCTTTTCTTTCTCCTTCCTACTTATTTTTTTCCTTCAATGTGCAAGTTAGGTTAGGTTGCAGGTGCAATAAATTGTTGCTTCTCTTCTTCAGTTGAATTGTGATACGTAACACACATTGGACATTTATCTCCCTTCAGAACAAGAGAAGCTATATTGAATTTATTATTAAACGTACATCGGTAGGTTTGAGTAAGGGTTATCTTGTCCTTCGCGTTCTATTTTATAATCCCGATGCAATTTAGTAATTAGGTATTAGTTCCGTTAATATACAATTTCAAGCTATGAACCCGTATTTAGTGACTTTCAATTACTGTAAAAGATTAAATATGAGCGCGGACGCCATTCTTAATATCCTTCGATACTTCTTTGCGATTAGTGTATTTTCACCTATTCTCTTCAGTTAACGCATTCCTTTTAACTTTCACTTTTACTGTTCGAATACAGTGATTAGCAATTCCCAGTGTTACAATAATGAAATATTTGCAGACTATTTTTCCCTGGTCGTATTTTTTGAAGTAAAATACGTGATTAGGAAGTTTACCGTCATCATATCGGGGATATCTATATTTACGGTTGCCTTATTCTTCCGTACAAGTCATGATATACGTGCGGTATTTAGCAACATTATACCTTGTCCAATAATTTTGAAATATTACTTCTCTTTCATGTTCTATAAATTTAGTACTGCACTTGTATTTACATTTAGCGTTATAGCCTTAACAGTCGTACTGGTAGAACTAAACCTTTCCCTAATGTATTGTAGTCACTGTTTCTGAGACGTTTAACAGAAGAGTAGTAGGATACAAATTAGCCTCAACAACGGTTGGTCAATAGTAAGGAAAGGATATTGGCCCTAGCTGTTACATTATCTCACGGGGACCTGTTCTAAAGTGTTTTTGCGATCGTTGGGTTTATAAAGTTTTGTTGTTACTAATGTTAAGTATTGTATAGTTTATAGTTAGACTTTACTGTTAATATGTCATGTTCCATTGTTCGTCGTCATTGGGGTAAATCACACCAACATTCCACATTTAAATGTATTGATTATTTTACCTTGTGAATATGTACTATTTATTATATTGTGATGACTTCATTGTAATAATCGGAATTGTTTTAAGTCGATCTGTGACATTTCTTTCAACTCTTTTTTGATTTCTTTAAATTTGCAGGAATTACAGACATTCCAAAGAAAGGTAATTCTTTTTAATATCTTTGTTCTATTCTTTTTGTTTTTTGTCATTGCTTGTTATTGGTATTGTGACGTTTGGAGTGCATCACACTGTTTTTCAACTTCCATACAACTAGAGCTTTGTACTCGCTATATATGTATAGAGTGTTTCTGAAATAAGTGCAGAGCTTTAGAAGGTGTCATTTAATGGACAGTGTCTATAAAGCGCTGCATTGGCAAGTCCGAACAGCATCACGTTAATTTGTTCCTAAATAGCGTGATAATGGCCGTATTTTGTTTAGTACGCACAATTACATTGACTCACTCGAAGGATAACCTATATACTTCAGTTTAACTTTTTTTATTTATTATTAAAAAAATTACAAAATAATAATTTCAATTATATCTGCATGA
>NW_020438969.1:356337-373426 GCF_000699045.2 Agrilus planipennis | reverse complement strand
AACGCCGTATGCGATTTAGACGATGTTCAGACTCGTAAAGTTAAATTAGAAGAGAACTATCAAACCTTTTTAAATAATCAATTAGAATTCGAATTACTTTTAGAAGAAAATGATTTAGAAGAATCATTAGATAAACAAGAAACTGAGAGGGCTGAATTTGAAGACAATTATTTCAAATGTGCTAAAATTATCAATCAGAAATTACGCAATTTCAGTTCTGTGTCAACTTCTTCTAAATCATCTGTATTAGATTCAAATGATAAGGTTCAGCAAATAAACGCTTTGTTACCTAAAATAACAATAAAACCATTTGATGGTAATCCGATAGAATGGTATAGCTTCCATGACACGTTTCAATCATTAGTTCATAATGATAAAGCAATTCCCGCAGTCCAAAAATTTCACTTGTTAAAAAACGCGATCAGAGGAGAATTGACTTCAATAATTGATCCCTTAACTGCTTCAGAAGAAAATTATTTTGTAGCCTGGGATTTGCTAAAACAACGTTGTGATAGGCCACGCGTAATTGTTCAAACGCATATTAAATCACTTCTTGATATTCCTGAAGTTTCTAAGGAATCTCCGCAAAGTATTAGGGCTTTAATGGAAAAATCATTAATGCATGTTAACGCGTTAAAAGCATTAAAACTGCCTATAGATTCATGGGATGCAATATTGGTATATATTGTTACTCAAAAATTAGATAAGTGTACACGTCGAGCATGGGAGAGAACCTTTACAGCCTTTTTATAGTCTTGAAAGGGAATTATCAAAAGATTTACAAATAAAGAAACAATTTAATGAAGCTATTCAACAATATTTAGATTTAGATCATATGAGTGAAATCACCAATAACGATAATAAATTAGTGGATATTATATCTCGAGGTCAACCACCCTTGAAATTAGTTAATAATAATCTTTGGCTGCATGGTCCTGCTTGGTTGTTACAACCAGAATGTAAGTGGAATAACTTACAACTATCAAACATTGTTATTCCTGAATTACGCATTAAAATCTTATTAATTGTATGTGATAAAGTAGATAAACGGGAATTTAAAATTGATGTTTTAGATAAATTTTCATCAATAACTGCCTTAAATAGATTTGTCGCTCTCTGTCGCAGGCTCATTATCAACAAACGCTCACTTACTAAAATTAAAGGCAAACTTACTGTTGCAGAAATAAACGATGCTCATAAGCAAATAATTAAAATAATTCAAAATTTTTATTTTCACAAAGAAATTAAGGCCTTAAGAGACAATAAAGAATTAAATTCGAAAAGTGAAATTATTTGCTTAAATCCTGTTTTAGATTCCGACAATATTTTACGTGTAGGTGGTAGGTTAAAACATGCTACAATTCATTTTAATCAGAAACATCCGATTCTGTTGCCCCGCAATAATCATATTACAAATTTAATTATAAGGAACGAACACTTAAAAAATTGGCATTCAGGTGTACAAACTACTTTAAATTCTGTAAGGCGAAATTATTGGCCAATTAATGGCAAAAATCTTACAAGATTTATTATACATAAATGCATACAGTGCTCTAAATTAAACCCAAAACTATCAAACTACATAATGGGCGAGTTGCCGAAGTCCCGACTTACACAGTCTAGACCATTTGATAATGTAGGGATTGATTATTGTGGTCCGTTCTTCCTAAAGGAAAAAAAGTTTCGTAACAAGAATAAGATAAAGTCATATGTAGCAGTATTTGTTTGCTTTGCTACAAAGGCGGTTCATTTAGAGCTCGTTACGGAACTAACGACTGAAGTGTGTTTGGAAGCTATTAAACGTTTTATTGCTAGGCGGGGTAAACCAAAAAACATATATTCCGATAATGCTAGCAATTTCATAGGAGCAAGGAATGAAATTGCAAAGGTGAGGGCATTTTTCTTATCACATGAAAACAATAGCAAATTATCTCATTATCTTGAAGACGAAGGAATTAATTGGCACCTTTCGCCGCCACGATCGCCTCATTTTGGAGGACTGTGGGAGGCAGCCGTAAAATCATTTAAACAGAATCTATATCGCACAGTAGGGCAAACATTGTTTACGTACGAACAATTCAANTTTTTATTAATAGAGTCTTCTATCATTGAATTTAAAGATAACTAACTTTTTCTGGGTGAAGCAAAAGTAATCGGACTTATTTGTAAATAAAAGTTGATCGAAAGTCTTCAAAATGGTATAGGCTTTCGCGAATCGCCGTGGTGAGGCGGGAATCACCAAATCACGAAACGGTGCACTCACGCGACTTACCACTTTTATTTAACAAATAAATTGAGAAATCGTACAACACACCTCATATACGGGTTGTTTGTGAAATAAGTAGTAAGGTAAATTTCGGAATCACCAATCGGTATTATTACTTCATTACTCATTTTTTTTTTTGATATTTTTCATAGTTATCTATTTGTATCCAAAATAACAACTTACTATCGCGAGAAAGACATACAGTGCTAAAGGAGATTTATAATTAATTTTCAATTACTGTCTTTTTAATTTAATTGTTTCTTCTTGTTGATGCACCAATTTGACGGTTTCAACTATAGGGAATATGGTAATTCATTAGATCGATTCTTTCAATTATTTAATGTTTAATTTTAAAATACTGATTACTGCTTGTCGACAAGAATTGGTGTTCTTCATGATCAACAATTATATTCCGAAAGGGTCACTATTTTTATTTTCATGAATATTAACTTTACATATGTATGTACTGTGACATAATTTTGCTACAAAATGTAATGCAAAGTACAATTGATTTTGTTTAGTTTAACGAATCTTTTAACAAAACTTTTCAAACGTTTAAAATAGCCTCACCATTCACCCGCAGGTAATTTTTGTTGCGACCCTTCACTAACAATTTTTATGATGGTCCGGCAAGTTCGAACTCGCAGTAATCCCTTAAATGATTTGTTGCTTTATTTTACGTCTTCAAGGACTATTTTGCTCGTACATTTCGTATTATTCTTTTTTTTAGTTTACCGTAAACCTAAAATGCTTTCCTTTAGAGCAGTCGTTCATTGTCACTCGAACAAAACAGTATTTAAACAAACATACTCTCCGCGAGATATAACTTATATTTTGTACGCAAATTTTTACAACATAATTAATTTGTATTTTTATTCATACATTGACTTCCATAGTGTATTTTATTGCATTATTTAATAAAGCGAATAAGTTCAGTTTTATTGTTAGTAAAGAAATAGTGCGTTATTTTTTATCCGTACAAATTTTCAACCTTCAAACTACCTATAATCATTTAATTGGAATTATAGGCAATTGATAACAACTCAATTCCACACCGAGTTACGTTCATCAATTAACATATGGTCCTTCGAGCCGGATTTTAATTCGTTTACATCATTTAAATTGCATTAACGAACAATTCACAAGTAACGAAGATTGAACTCAATTTGTTTACTATTATCGAATGAAAAATCGAATCCAAGTGCAGTGACAAATTAACAAATAAGACTATAGTGATCAGTGTTATCCACGGCTCACCAGTAGCACAGTCAAGGTCGGCCGGTAAGCTCGTTATATTCATATCGCTAACCCCTATTCTTATCCTCTATCTTTCAAAATGACTGACGTCACCACTCTTAAAAGCTTACATCATAAACGTGCAGCGATTCATCGTGCGTTAAGTAGCATTATAAAGATTATCAACAGCTGGGAAAACATCCCTGACTCTCGCGATCTTGACTATCTGCAAACGTCACTTGAGACATTAGAATTAAATTTTGCAAAATTTTATGACATAGATTAGCGCCGTAGATTCTCTTAAAATAACCCAGGAAAACTATGAATTATTATTAGACACTGTTGCATCTCATGCAATAAATATTATATTATTTTATTATTCGTAGATATTTTTGTATAAATTTAAATTCTATAGCCGGCGTGAGAAAGGCATTTTGTTTATGATGTTTAAACTGCTATTCAATTCTATATTATTTATTTGTGAAGTACCGTCTGTTATAAAACTTTGTATCTTTTGTTAGTCACGTTTCATGGTTATTGGTGTAGTTTCCAAATTTTATTTTTCCGAAATATTTATAGAAGTACCTGGATAAGGGTAATAACCTTGTTGCTAGCGGAACCGTTTTTGCACCCCCAAACAATGCTCGCTACGCCCAGTTAGGGAACTAGTTATAAGTATATTTAAGGGTCGAAAGATAAACATTCATTCATAAGCATTCATCAACAAGCAGTCATTATCATTATTCCTAAACATAACTTTTAAATATTAAATTGAGATTCTCAGAGCTACCTAGCTAATTATAATTGTTATATGTATAAAATAAGTGTTAAGTGTTAATAATTAAATATTTTACAAAACTATCGTCTTTTACAACTTTTTTGAACTGGTTACTCGCTATTAATTTGGCGTTTAACGTGAGGATACCAGAAAGTATTCTTTCATCATATATTTATTTCCTCACAACAAAAAACAGACACGTTAAAAAAGGAATACGAATGTCCGCGAAAAATTATGAGAAAACACTGGGCCATACTACGCGATTGTCCAAAACTCGCCAAAGATACACCATACGCGTTGAGTAAATTCTTAACCACATATCATCACATACAAGCACTTCAAAATATGGACGCTCCAGTTGACCAGTGGGACTTGCCGCTTATTGAATTAATTTTATCAAAAATTAGCACAACTACTGCCTGCCATTGGGAACTATCATTAACTGATAAATCCATGCCATCTTACACGCATTTCACACTTTTTAGAGAAGCGAGCAAACTGTACATATTTTAATGTATCGGATCAACTTAAGCAAAATAATCCACATAATGATAATCTAAGATACAAGAAATCTAATTCCTCTGGCACTCAAGCATTCGTGACGTCTAATCCATCACTAAATTCATCTAAGAAATTAGCTTCATGTGTTGTGTGCTCTCAAGAACACCCAATATATCGTTGCGTGACCTTTCGACAGCTGTCAGTCGAAGAACGACAAAAAATGGCTACGGTCCAAAGGGCAGGATCTCAACAACAATATCATCACGAACTACTGTTTATAATCGACTTGCAACATTTCTAATTGTTCAAACCACTTCTAACTTCGTTCCACAAGATCCGATACAAAGGAATAAAATAAAAATGCCAAAAAACATTCAACTCGCTGATCCCGAATTACATAAGGTTGCTCCAGTTGACATGCTTTTGGGCATCGGCATCGCACTGTCGTTATTATCAGTAGGACAAACCGATCTATCGCCAGAAGGTGGATCAGAATTGTTTTTACAAAAGACCAAGGTCAGATGGGTAATAGGGGGGAGTGCACCTGCTGCACGACCATCACGTACACGTCATTGTCATTTAACGTCGGAGCTTCAATTTGACATTTCGAAATTTTGGGAGATCGAGGAAACTCCAAGTACAATAGCAATACCAGAAACTGACTGCGAAGCACATTTTTTAAATAATTTTCAACGCCGTGAGGATGGACGATATACTGTAACATTACCATTCAACTACAAACAATTCAAAATCGGCGAATCGTTATCTATGGCCCGCAAACGATTAATCGGCTTACAACGAAAACTAGCATTAAATGCAGAACTAAATAAAGAATACCATAATGTTTTGAATGAGTATATAGAGCTCGGTCATTTATCAGCAATAGACGAACCTGAAGCAAGGGAGTCCGAATTTTACCTGCCCCATCATGCCGTCATAAAATCAGGTAGTCTCACTACGGCTGTACGAGTTGTGCTTGACGGATCCGCAAAGAGCTCTACAGGAATATTACTGAACGACACATTAATGGTCAGCCCAACGATTCAGTCTGAATTAATGACACTTTTATTACGTTTTCGAAAATACCCTATAGTTATCACCGGAGACATAGAGAAAATGTATCGCCAGTTTTTCATAAGGGAAGATGATCGCAACTATCAACGAATTTTGTGGACGAACTCAAAGGGTGAAATCCAAACTTATGAATTAAACACCGTAACCTTTGGATTGTCATGTGCACCATATCTAACCATTCCTTGTCTCCATCAACTAGGTCGCAATGAACAAGACAAATATCCATTTGCCTCAAAGGTTTTACAATCAGATTTTTACGTCGATGATCTATTAACAGGTGCAAACAATATAGATGAAATTTTGCGCATACGAGATCAACTGACGAAACTTCTCGAATGCGGTGGTTTGAAAATCAGGCAGTGGGCATCTAACAATCCAAAAGCACTAGATGGACTGCCAACAGAAAGCATAAATAAACATTTACTTGTGCAAGACACATCGACCATAAAAACCCTCGGTATCAAGTGGGACTCCTCTCACGACACCATAGTCTACACCGTCAATCCCACTCATATTCCTGAAAAAACAACAAAAAGAGCAATAATGTATGTCATCGCTCGTATTTTTGATCCTGTCGGTCTATTGGCTCCTGTCGTCATTACTGCAAAGATAGTCATGCAAAAATTATGGGCATTAAAACTCCATTGGGATGAGTCACTCCCAACTGATCTCCATTCAGAATGGAATCACTACCATCAACAATTATCGAACTTGAATAATATACACTTTAACAGGCTCACTACTATCAAAAATTCCGTCATCATTGAGCTCCATGGGTTTTGCGACGCAAGTCAAAGGGCCTACGGAGCATGTGTATACGTAAAGTCTAGGAACAAAACAGGAAAATAAAAGGTTACCCTTCTTTGCGCAAAACCACGAACATGAAAGAAGCACTGCAACTGAATTTACAAAAAAATATTTGCTAGACAGACTCGACAATTATATTACATTGGTTAAAAACCCATCCACAAAATTTGAAAACCTTTGTTGCAAACCGCATCGCTTCAATCCAAAAAAGGCAGATATCCACGAATGGAGGCACATAAAAACGCATGAAAATCCTACCGATTTAATTTCCAGAGGGGTGTTACCTGCACAATTTGGTAGTTTACAGCTGTGGACGCATGGCCCCTCATGGCTTCATCAACCAGAAGATACCTGGCCTCAACCTATTATAACCTCCATAAATGAAGAAGTACCAGAACTGCGTAAGGCACGGTCGACAAGTAGATAAGTTCCATAAATGAAGAAGTACCAGAACTGCGTAAGGCACAATGTTTCAAAATCACTGCAGTAAATGATGATTTATTTCAAAGATATTCATCACTCCATAAGCTTCAGAACATCATCAGCTATTGCATGAGATTTAAAACAAATAATAAAAATAAAGGTTTCATCACAGTCGCAGAACATCGAGCAGCACGCCACATTATCCTTAAAATCGTCGTTCAAACACCATCTCCGTCGCATAATCGGTAATACTTTATTCAACGTTCGAGGAATTAACTACTTTGACCACTGAAATTGAAGCTATTTTAAATTCTTGCCCTCTGCATCTATTTCCTCCGACCTCAACGATTTATCAGTTCTCACACCTGCTCATTTCCTTATTGGCAATTCATTAACGAGCTTGCCTAGTCACGATTTTTCAGAAGTTTCAGTTAATAGATTATCAAACTGGGAGCACATACAACATTTTTGGTCTCGATGATCAAAAGAATACTTAAATGAATTGACTACACGCCATAAATGGACAAACCAACTCCCAAATCTCGAAATTGGGACACTTGTTTTACTAAAAGAAGGCAACCTCCCTCCACTCCAAAGGAGTCTGGGGAAGACTTATCCAGGTGATGGCGGTATTGTAAGAGTCGTCAGAATCAAAATCGCCAAAGGGGAATATGTCCGCAGCGTGCAAAAGGTAGCACCATTGCCAATTCAACAGGGTGAAGATAAACTTATCAAGTCCATTGAAATATTATAATATTTATTTTCTTCTTTTTCTAATTTTGTTTTAATTCAAATTCAATGTGTTATTTTTAATCTGAGTGACATAATTTTGCTACAAAATGCAATGCAAAGTACAATTGATTTTGTTTAGTTTAACGAGGTATATTTTATAAAATGCATCGCTTTCCCGTTATTTAAGCTTGAATACTTAGACTTGAGTACTCACCGAAAAAAATATATATTTAATTACCTATAGCTCACTTTGAATTAATATTAAAAGGTTTTTTTAGGAAAGGAATTTATTCGTGCTTTTTATTAGCTTTAATTTTGGTAATGATCACTTTTTTGTAAAACCTTATAGTTTTTGAGTTATTTATGAAAAACCGCTTTAAAACATGCATTTTTTCACGAAAAATCAAAACGTTGACACTATGTCACTTTTGTTTTTGAGGTATCTTCTAACTACTCACTAATTTTCATGAAAATCGATGGAGGTTCAACGAAATCGCAGGTGAAAACCTTCAGTGACTGTATTATCACCCAACATTGGTAATTCAGCATTGGTCCTCGCCAAGGCTTGACATTCCAATATTGGACAGGGCCTCAATCAATAACCAATTACCGATATTGACTTCTCAATACCGAGCTACCTATCTTAGGGTTTCATATAATATTTAAAATAATGATACAGTTAATAGTGTACCCTAACAAAAATATTAGGAACGTTTTATAACACTGCAGCAATATTTTAATAAGCCTTGAATACTAATATATGGAACACTTTGATATTTAATAGCGATTACTATATCAAATGTTCATGTGAAAATTCATTTTCCATTTATACCAACTTTAAATTTTTTTGCTGTTCTCACAGCACCTCCTCCCGGCGAGGTATAAATGAAAAATTAATTGTCAAGTCTTGAATAAACCGTTTTCCCTAAATATTAGTTTTAAATATACTTCAGTCAACAAGTTTAGAATTATTATAGGACTAAAAAAATGCTTTTTTAAACATGGTACATTTGTTATCGCTCGTGTCACGACAACACTAGTTTCACCAAAGGTGGTTTGAGAATAAACAGTTCTACCGATATTTCGTAAAACTTTTATTTATAAATGAAACCTCTGTCTCCTTCAACTAACTTCATTAGCCCGATTGTTACATTTTCTAATGCATAACTGTATTTTGATTTATTGTCNTACCTATAATCACTTAATTGGAATTATCACTCCGAGTTATGTTCATCAATTAACAGATTTTTTAATAGAAAATTATTATTTGGAGTGATAACCTCAAATTATGTAAATTTTCTTTGCTCTTTTTTTTGTTTTTTATAACCTCAAACTCTCTGACTCCTACTAACTCCACTCGATCTCGTAACAACTATTGATAGTGAATTCACGTTTTCTAGAATTTTCTAGTACATGCCATCTAGAAACTTGGTCTTCTTTGGCAATATGTATGTTGGGTTGCCTAGATACATGCGGTACTGTCCCCTCCTAAAATTGATCGTCTCGATCAGTGACGTCGCCTCTGTAGGGAGCAAGCCTGCCAAGATGGATGATCTTCATTTTTGGCATAGGTCCCTTCTGAATTCGATAAATAACGTAGTTGATTCGTCAACTAATGGTGTATGAACCATCCCAAGGCTTTTGTAGTTTCGGGGAACGTCCTTTCCGTCTTGATGGATTATATAGCCATACATTATCGTCCACTGGTACTCGCGAGTCTCCAGGCCGTCATGTCCTCTGCCAACCTTAGTTCTTTGCAGAATAAAATTCGGGCTGGTGTTCTTCCAGTAGTCTCATGGATGGCGGAACGATAAGCCAGATGGAATAGTGGTATGTGTCGGTTCTAGTCAGTTTAGTGTTCGTTGACGACGCTTCTTAAATTGCAGAGTAGCGTTAAATCCTTCAACCATTCCATCCGATTGTGGATGTACGGGAGTAGTCCTCGTTTTAGTAGTGCCCATTAGTTCAGTGACGTTCTTGAAAAAAGCCGATTCGAAGTTCCTGCCTTGGCCGGAAAGCAATTTTGGTGGTATTTCATATCGTGTAGTCCCAGTCATTTACAAGCATCTCAGCAAAGGTGTGTGCTTCTTGGTTCGGTATCGCATATGCTTAAGGTGACGTGCTAAAGTAATCCATGACCGGCAAGGTGTATCGGTTACAGGAGTTAGTTACTGGAAGTAGTCTTGCCGCGTTGATTGCGATTCTTTCATTCGTCCACGACTCCTTGTATTCGGTCCCTTCTGGCGGCGCATGTTGGACATATTCCTGCATCAGTTTTCCACTTCACTCCTACTTTGTGACCATAAAATCACTTGCGTACCTTCCTAAAGTCATAATAACGCCGAAAGGTCCTTCGCCACGGACTGATTCTAAAACTTTTGAAATTCTTTTCTTCGGAAGAACCACTTGGAGGTTGTTTCTGGTTCCATCTGAACCTTCCCAGATTTCGTTTCAAAACGCCGTGTTTCAAGTTAAGGGAAGACCAGTGTGCCCAATAATCTTTCGTTGTTTGACTTAGATGGTTTATAGGTTCTTTTCATCTCATTATTGGGCCAATGCCTTCGCCCTTCCTCTGGTCTTCGATTAATGCTTTATCTACCCAGGACCCCTTAAAATGAACAGTGGTTACATTACAACAGAACGATGCCAGTTCTTCCTTCTTCTCTGCAGATGAACAATGTTTGCAGTTTCTCATGTTGTTGTTTGCCTGGGTGGTACTCGATGTCAAACTCATATTCTTGAAATCGTTGTAACCATCGTGTAATATATCCTTCTCGGTACTCGAATTGCAGTAGCCATTTCAGGGAGGCGTGATCCGTTCTTAAGAGGAACTTCCGTCCATACAGGTACTTGTGGAAATGTTTGAGGTATTTGACCACAGCCAGTAGCTCTCGACAACTGACACAATAATTTCATTCTGATTTTGAGAGTATTTTACTAAAGTACCCGGTGACCTTTTAATTTCCATCTTCTACTTGGAAAAATGTTCCACATTACTAGCGTCGGCATCCACGATGCTGAACTGTGAGTACATCAAGTTTGGAGCCACAGAGAGGTCTGCATATTTTCAAATTCTCCTTGGCATCCGTGTGTCTAACGGAATGAAATTCAGTCTTCTATAAGTCGGTGCAGTACTCGGGCTATATCGGTGAATCTTCGTATGAATCTTCAGTAGTAAGAGCAAAGGCCCAGAAAACTTCAAAGTTCTTCGGTATGGGCCAATATTGACTTCTTCGGGGGCTTGGTGAGGGTGAATCAACTTGCGCCTCATAAAGTTGGCTGGTCTTAGGTTTTTGATGCCGTGTTTTGCTTTTTTTTCGCAATTCCAGACGATAACTGTAGTTCTTGCAGTTTCGAGCAAAATGACCAGTTCTTCCGCATTCTCAACACTTTTGCTTCCATTCTCCCGCATTTCTAGCAGTAATTTTCTTGACATTGATTACGCATTCCCTGATAAGCGACATAACACCTTCTTTTGTAATTGTCTGATCGTCGATTTCTACTTGTCGCGCTCGTAGATGAAACTCAAAGGCCTA
Organism: Agrilus planipennis; assembly: GCF_000699045.2. Lineage (NCBI taxonomy): Eukaryota > Metazoa > Arthropoda > Insecta > Coleoptera > Buprestidae > Agrilus > Agrilus planipennis. The sequence continues at coordinate 362,073 of NW_020438969.1, read as the reverse complement.
TGACAGTGATTCACTTGGAGTCTTGTGGCGGGCTAATCTGAGGACTTGCTGTAGTTCTACGTCGCTGACTCCATTGATAAATGTTGGTACCGCCAGTTGGTCTATGAATTCTTGAAGGGCAGACGGATAGGCTAATCTAACGAGGCGCCCCACATCGGACTCAAATTGTCGAAGAGTCTCGTTACTTCTTTGGTTACGGCTTTTCATTTGCGTCTGATGTACCTGCTGTAGATGTTTATCGTCGTACCTCATTTCTAGGCGGTTGATAAGATGGTGGAAGTCATATTGTTAACACTGTCGCTTTCGTTTATTTTCTTTTCCGTTTCATTTTTAATATCATTTATTTTGTCCTCCATTCTCGTATTTATTGCTTCCTGTACTGGTTCCATTTTCTGTTTCATTTCTTCCTGTCCTTTCTTCATTTCTTCTTGAGTTGCTTTTAATTCTTCTTGTCCTATTTTCATATCATTTTGTTCTGCTTCCATTTTCATTTTTATTTCTTCTACCATTTTCATTTCTTCTTGCCCCAGTTTCATTTCTTCTTGGACTTTTTCCATTTTTTGTGTAATTTTTACCATCATTGCTTTTCGGTAGCTCTGGTCATAACTAGCATGAAATATTTCGATTTCCTCTAGAAACTTCGATGGAACTCTTCGATAACGTCGGATTTGTTCTCTTTTCTTTAACAGCTTTCTAACGATGTACGGATTGTTGGGGTAAGTCACGATATGTAAAAAAGTCTAGAAACTTCGATGGAACTCTTTGATAACATCGGATCTATTCTTATTTCTTGAATAGCTTTCCAACGGTATGCGACTTGTTAGGGTTTCTCGCAGTCAATGGAAACTTCCAGAAAGTTCGACAAAATTCTTTAAATACGTCGGATTCTTTCTTTTCTCTTCGGGAGTTTTCAGTGTATCACTTGTTAAGATTTCTCGTAGCTAATGGAAACTTCCAGAAAGTTCGATGAATTTCTTTAATGACGCCAGATGCTTTCTTCTCGCTTCGAGAGCTTTCCAACAATATATCATTTGTTAGGGTTTGTGGAGCCGATGAAAACTTCCAGAAAATTGACCAGTGAACGCTCTGGAATATTCGATGAAATTCTTCAAAATTCTCCTCTTCCAATTCTCTTCAGTCTTCTTCCAACCCCACACCTGACACCAAATGCCACGTATTTAAACTCCTTCTCGCACTATTATTACTCTTATTTAACAATTTACTATCTAAATAACACTTCGATTAATTACTTAACAATTCACCACTTTATAAACACTATCGCCTCGAACTCTCTGACTCGTACCAATTTCACTCGATCCCGCAACAACATTTATAGAGACTTCGCGTTTTCTAGAATTTTTCAGTACATGTCGTCTACAAACTTAGTCTCCTAGACAATATGTATGTTGGATTGCCTACATACGTGTGACAATATTATATGGTTGTTATCTTCACTATAAGATTACACTAGAAAGTATTGAAAAGTAAAATTCTCGTTTTTCAATGTTATATAAGCAATCGCAAACATTTTCCTGTGTATACTTAGAATTCACAAACGAATTCTAGATTGTTTTAAAAATATTTTAGTCCTAATCAAATAAGTTAAATGACTATTGACTAATTAGTCACAAACAAAATTATTTGTTTTCACAAGTTAGAAGACTTTTTATATCATCTCATATTCTGTCGGTTAATTGTGTGTAATTATTATTAGTTTATGGACTTGTCTCTAACATTGCATCTAATGAACACAACAAAAGGAACCAAAATATATAATCAAAGAGTAGCTGTGAAATTAAAAGTTGTTGCTTACATTTTATAAATTTTACTGAATAGAATGGTTTGTTGATGATTGTTGATATTTTTTTTGGGGTTATTAATCTTTCATTAATCATTAGCAATTGAAATGTTGAGTGTGAAGTTGGCAAATAGAGCTTTTCTTTATATCCAATAGATAGAAAATGGGTTTTTAAACATATATTGCATTGCTATTAGTTTGTTTGACAGCTATTTATACAAAAAGGGAGAAATAATAAAAGTCGGTGTGCATATATTGTTATAAAAACGTGCTTGCCGCGCCCAACATATGCGTATAGGCAACGCTTATGTTGTACATATAACCCCGTACTGAGATAAATTTATTTTTTAAATACTTGCTATCGTTTCTGTTTTTTTCGAGTTATAAACAAAAGTTGAAAATTTCGATGTCTATATCTTGGTTGTTTGTAACTTTAGAAACAAACGACTTTTAATTTTTATATAGAGTACAGTTGTGTCGGAAAAATAAAAAAAATCACCCCCTTTCGAGTTATAACATAAACTTGTATTTTTTTTTAATAGTAATCATGGTTGACCGTGCTTTAGTTGAAAAGGTAATTTTTTTCTTTTTTAAATATATATATAATATGGGATCGCGTTCGATGGGTAAGCATTTAATTGCAAAAACAATCTTTTCGTGGTTTACTCTTTCCATTCTTTACATTGGATTTTAGTAGACGTCTGTCATCTGTATAATAGTGATTACCAGTTGGTCATTCCAAAGATCCATTCTTCCCTAGTCATATTATTTAGACAGATTAGCCTCCATTAGCAGTGCCGGAATTTTCTGGCAACGAGCACTTTTGGTGCGATAGCAACCCTCATCGTACCGTCGATTTTGGATCTTAAGGAGGGTTTGGTTACAATATATTATGTGCTCTAGCAGGCATTCGTGTTTTTTTACTTATCACCTGTGTCACCTGTATTAAGAACATCTTTGTTATTAACGGCACTAATATTGTGAAGTTTGTAGAAAATTTATCATTACCTGAAGCAAACAACAAGTTATTTTAGATGACGCGCTTTCATAATACCAAAGCCAATTGTATAGGTAGTGAGGTCGACAAAAGAGCAATTTTTGTTTTATTGGTGGTTTTGGTTTTAATTGCTCTCAGAAGATGAGTCGTTTGATGAATTGAATGATTAAAACGAATTATCTATACCTATTGTACACATGTTATTACGTAGGTACTACATTCTTTATCAGATCAACGCCGTGACGTATTTTGCTGTGCAAGCTACTAAGAAGACATAAAAAACCTTTTTTTTCTCACATTATGAATTAATCGTGTTTGTTACCTCTTTTAGATTAGATACATTTTTTCCTGTAGTTAATACTAATAAATACAGTCGAACCTGGATAAGCGAAAACTGTATAAGTAAGAAAACTCTATAAGCGACAAAAATACTCAGGTCTCGTCATTTTTAGCCCCGAAAACCTCTATCAGTGACAGTGTGAGTAGGTACCTCTTTTAGAGAGAGTCATTTTTCACTTCTAGACCACTGTAACTGATTTCTATAAATAAATAAAATAAGTACCAATTTATAGCCAAATGTGTATATACTTATGTATTACCTATTTCATAACGCTCTAGCATGTGCGATTTTTATTAACCTCTATAAATGAGAAAACTCTATGAGTGAGATTAATATTCGGGTCCCTTGAATTCTCGCTTACCCAGGTTTGACTATATTTAAAAAGTCGATTTTGTCCATCGAAAAGTTAATTAACGGGTCGTACTTAATTAATACATATCTGTTGGTAGTACTTACTCTACTTTGATAATGTTATCTGTATGAGTGATACAACTTTTTCATATATTCATATTCACACATGCAAGGGCATCACTAAATATTTGCATTACGCAGTTTTAGTGTCCCGCAGTTGTGACTATATTTTTGTATCATAATAATTTTTTAACTGTAAATAAGTAATATTCAATATTAATGTTCTTAGATACATAATAGATCATTAGGGTAATTACTTGTAATATTCGCAATTGTTTACCTAAAATGTACAATAAATTGATGCATTTTGGTATTAGGCGTATGTCTAAATCTGTGCTCTACTGGATATGTTCTTCAATATTTGAAAAAAGTTATTAAAGTTTCTAAGTTAATCTTTATAGGCACAAGTAGTTAACAAACATGTTTCGTTTTAATGATGCCATTATATTATAATTCCAGTTAGGCTTAAATAATGGCATTCACTTCTTGGCAGTTTTATTGCCTGAGCAGCCACTTTACGTAATACGGAGATGTAAATGTATTTANGTCGTTAGTTGCGTTTTTCCGTTTGTATGTACTATGAATTAAATATTTTAAAACATTAAATTAAGGAAACGCAAGTAGATATAAATATGTAACCTATTTGCGTCAATTTTCACTTTTAAATTAGAAAATTAAACGATAACCCTACCTGTTTAAAATTATTGTCTGATGTTTTAGGCAAGTAACTCTCATTAGAACTTAAAATTTGATATTTGCACTCACTTTTAAATTTTGCGGCAGACATTTCCGGCACCTTACTAGTCCTCGTCTTTTTTTACAATAATATTACTTTATGAAAAGATTCTATCCATAAACACAGTATATGAACTCCATACTTTCTCCGTGCGTTTGTGAAATGTTACTAGTTGTTTCTATTAATATTACCTTGACTTTAATTGAAAGTATCTTTCCTGCAAATATTTACATACCTGCACTACAAACGTTCTAATATACAATATACCGTATAACCAATACGCATAAAACAAATACTTTGGAAGCGGTAAAACGGTACTAGTGAAGAAATAGTGCCTTATTTAAACTACCTATAATCACTTAATTGGAATTATCACTCCGAGTTATGTTCATCAATTAACAGATTTTTTAATAGAAAATTATTATTTGGAGTGATAACCTCAAATTATGTAAATTTTCTTTGCTCTTTTTTTTGTTTTTTATAACCTCAAACTCTCTGACTCCTACTAACTCCACTCGATCTCGTAACAACTATTGATAGTGAATTCACGTTTTCTAGAATTTTCTAGTACATGCCATCTAGAAACTTGGTCTTCTTTGGCAATATGTATGTTGGGTTGCCTAGATACATGCGGTACTGTCCCCTCCTAAAATTGATCGTCTCGATCAGTGACGTCGCCTCTGTAGGGAGCAAGCCTGCCAAGATGGATGATCTTCATTTTTGGCATAGGTCCCTTCTGAATTCGATAAATAACGTAGTTGATTCGTCAACTAATGGTGTATGAACCATCCCAAGGCTTTTGTAGTTTCGGGGAACGTCCTTTCCGTCTTGATGGATTATATAGCCATACATTATCGTCCACTGGTACTCGCGAGTCTCCAGGCCGTCATGTCCTCTGCCAACCTTAGTTCTTTGCAGAATAAAATTCGGGCTGGTGTTCTTCCAGTAGTCTCATGGATGGCGGAACGATAAGCCAGATGGAATAGTGGTATGTGTCGGTTCTAGTCAGTTTAGTGTTCGTTGACGACGCTTCTTAAATTGCAGAGTAGCGTTAAATCCTTCAACCATTCCATCCGATTGTGGATGTACGGGAGTAGTCCTCGTTTTAGTAGTGCCCATTAGTTCAGTGACGTTCTTGAAAAAAGCCGATTCGAAGTTCCTGCCTTGGCCGGAAAGCAATTTTGGTGGTATTTCATATCGTGTAGTCCCAGTCATTTACAAGCATCTCAGCAAAGGTGTGTGCTTCTTGGTTCGGTATCGCATATGCTTAAGGTGACGTGCTAAAGTAATCCATGACCGGCAAGGTGTATCGGTTACAGGAGTTAGTTACTGGAAGTAGTCTTGCCGCGTTGATTGCGATTCTTTCATTCGTCCACGACTCCTTGTATTCGGTCCCTTCTGGCGGCGCATGTTGGACATATTCCTGCATCAGTTTTCCACTTCACTCCTACTTT
>NW_020438969.1:353951-356040 GCF_000699045.2 Agrilus planipennis | reverse complement strand
CTAGCAAGGAGATCGGGCTGAAACTATAGCTACAAGCTATCCAAGGATGGTACTATAGAATGTCACCTCAAGGTAGGCCTAGTGGCGTCATCTCTTGGTTAGGCCGGAAACTTATCAATCCACCCTCGTATAATTAGAAAGCTCTCGAAGAGAGCAGAATCTGATTTCATTGGAGAATTTTATCAATTTTTCTAGAAGTTTTCATCGGCTGCAAGAAACCCTACCAAGTAATATATCATTGGAAAGCTCTAGAAGTAAGAACAACGAATTCGATGTCATCGCAGAATTTAATCGAATTTTGTGAAGGTTTCCACTGATTGCGAATAATCCTAGCAAGTCATACATCATTGGGAAGCTTGCGAGGAAAGAAGAACCATTTTCCTAAAATCGAAGATTTTTATCGCACTTTCTAGAAGAAATCGAGATATTACGACTAGAGTTACCGATGAAAAAATGGAGGAACGAATAAAGCTATTAATGTCAAAAATGACAAAAAAAAGGTCAAGAAGTAATGACACAAAAAAATGGAAAAAAAACAAGAAGAAATAACTCAAAAGATGGAAAAGAACAAGAAGAAATAAAATTAGGACAAGAAGAAATGAAACAGAAAATGGAAGCAGTGTAAGATGACATGAAAATGAGTCAAGAAGAATTAAAAACAATTCAAGAAAAAATATTGAAAAATGAAACCAAAAAAGGACTGGGAGAAATAAAAAAATAGTTTAAAGCAACTCAAAAAGAAATGAGGACAATGTAAATGATATATGAAATGAAATGGAACGGAAGATAGAAGAAAGAGAAAAACAAATTTGAAGAAATTAATGGAGAAATTGAAAGGCTTAAACTACCCTCCACTATGATTTCATTACCTCTTTCATATTTTTCCACTTGTTAATTTCTTTCACTATTTCAATTATATTTTTATTACATTTTCCCATCATTTAATTATTGTCTTATCTTCGCATACTACGTTTACCCCATTCACGTCACCCTTCCATCTTAACCGTATTTATTGGTAAATAGTCTGATCCTAGGCGATTTCTAGTACCTCAAACCTTTCTATATCTTACTATGCCCCGATATTGACCATACCATAATTGATAATTGATTTTCCTTATCCTGTAAAAGTATAATCACCCTTTATGTTTTCTTCACATGTATTATTTAAAACTCCCAAACCATCTTTTATTCACCGTTGTATGAAATCCCTTCCTTCCCTATTCAAATATAAATCTCTTCAGTTTCTTGTGCTCATTTCCTCATTCATTTTCTTCCATTAAAGTCTCCTACAACTTCAATTATGCTTCTGTAATATTCATTTGAGGATAGAAAGATATATGACCTGAAGCCCCTGAATCTGTATACCAATCATTTAACTATTTATTATTTACTAATGCATAAGTAAACCAAGTATTGTCAGTTGATTTAGTACGGATATTTTAAGTTTCGTTATTTGCTAGGACATGAACGAATGTAATGCCCATACTGACTACAGCTCTAGCATGAACCTTTATTTTAATGTCCCTAGTAGTGATTTTGATTGTTTCGACAGTTACCAACATTTGATAATTTTTACATACAAGAAGACAGAGGACTACGTCGGAAGGTAGGGCGGAAGGCATTCTTCAGCCTCCTTTCAGGAATCGTGGGAATAAGTGGGTGGCCGTTCGAATGAAAAAGATGAAACGGACGAAATGAAGACAGAAAAGAATGATAAATTATCTATGGAATATTACTGCCCCAGCATTTGCCTAAGTGATCCAAGGAAACCACAGAAAAATACAGAGGACCCGGAATCGAACCGATGTCCCATATATGTAATACTCCTATATTGCTAGTTGGGGTCTAGAATACGATGCCGATAAAAAAAACTTTAAAAACTTTTGGGTGTTTCATTCCCACCAGCCAGTAATGCTGGTGGGCGGGCAGTCCCTCCGGACTATGCCGGAAGGTAGGGCGGAAGGCCCTCTTCAGCCTGCTTTCAGGAATCGTGGGAATGGGTGGGTGGTGGTTCGGGTGAGAAAGATGAGACGGACGAAATGAAGACAGAAGAGAATGAAAGATTATCTGTGGAATATTACTGCCTCAG
>NW_020438969.1:345149-353814 GCF_000699045.2 Agrilus planipennis | reverse complement strand
AGGCGTCTTGTTCAGCGTGCTGTCAAACCTACACTAGCAAGGAGATCGGGCTGAAACTATAGCTACAAGCTATCCAAGGATGGTACTATAGAATGTCACCTCAAGGTAGGCCTAGTGGCGTCATCTCTTGGTTAGGCCGGAAACTTATCAATCCACCCTCGTATTAGAGAAGGATGATAGTGTGGAAATAGATGAGCTTGGTTATCCCATAATGAGAGAAGAGTTCGATGTAGCATTAAAAAATTTAAAGAATAATCATTCTAAAACATGCAGGACGAGAGGCTAGAAATCGTATGTTTAAGCTAGTTAGTCACATCTACGAAACGGGGAAAGTCCCAGAGGATTATAAACGGAACGTAGTAGTAACGGATAGGTGCGAGACATATCGAACAATTAGTTTAACTTGCGTCAAAAATCTTAACTAGAATTGTACAGAGGAGGATGGAAAAAAGGGCGAAAGAACTATTAGGGGAAGATCAGTTTGGGTTTAAAAGAAATAGAGGAACGCGGGAGTCCATTCCAGCTTTACGAGTAACAATAGAGAAAACGATAGAAAAAGGAAAGAGTGCGTACATTTGATTTGTAGATTTAGAGAAAGCTTTTGACAATGTTAAATGGGACAAGATGTTAAATATACTTAAAAATGATGATGAGTTACAAACATAGAAGAGTGATACTTAGTTTGTATAAAGAGCAACAGGCAGTTATAGAGCTGGGACTGCAACGTAGAGAAGTAAATATTAGGAAGGGAGCCAGACAGGGATGCACACTGTCACCGCTACTTTTTAATCTATACATGGAAGACGCGATCAACATCATTTAAGACAGTACAACTGTAGGGATATATGTGTAAGGGCAAAAGATTAGTATGCTTAGATTTGCAGATGATATAGCAGTATTAGCATCTACCAAGGAGGANAATCGTGTTGGTGGACTCATTTTTTTTTTCACAAATGGACCAGATTTAAAAGATTGATTAATTTTTTTTTAATAGTACCTTCGGGGTTTACAAAATGTAAAAACGATAAAAACTGAAAAGCATAGAAATTAGGACGTATCTGGAGTGTCAATTAGGGAGGTTTTGTTGTTCACCACCTTTCTCTCTATGAGCGTCCATATTTCTTCGGTCATGATGATTATGTATTATTCATCGAAATATAAAACTTATTGACCCATCTGTGTATGTTACTATAAAACTCAGGAACTTAATAGATTTTGATATGTTTTTACTCTATTTGAAAGATTTTCTACAAAAAACTTTATTGAAATATTGAAATAAATAAACAAATTTATATACAAATTACTAACAGTTTTATATCCAAATAATTTTTGCCTTATTTTGATTACTTAGATCATAATGAAAGCGAATTTTGAGTAAAAATTGCTGCAAATATGCCAAGCACTGATTTGGTCAAATTCTGGGGTCTTTTTATTACAATATAAATATAAAAAATTTCAAAAATTAATAAGGGCCCTTATTACCAACGCCACCTTAGTAAATGGTAGTTTGAAAAAAATAACGCTAATCATTTCAGAATTGTTAGAATTTCGAGTTGCCCTAATATCAAAACCTAAATTAACAATATCTGAAACTCAAAATTAATATATTTTAATATCAGAAGCCAGATTCGAACTCAGCGACAAAAACAACCTGTTTTGTTCTTTTTCTTCATGAATACTAAGCTAGATGTTAGTCCTGGCGTATAATTTTTTAATCAGTTCAGTTTTATAGGAGAACAGAGGACTTTAGAAATAAGAGGTGAGATAGGTTGGTAGGACACCTTCTCAGGCATGAAGGTCTAGTCAGAGACATATTAGAGGCAGAAACAGGAGTTAAGAGGGGTAGAGGTAGACCAAGATTAGATTACTGTTCGTAAATAGTTAAGTCAAGCTCAGGATAGGAAAGAGTGGGGTACGTGTCCAACCAGTTTTAGGACTGACGACCTTATGATGATGATGATGATGATGATATTACTAATGCGCGTGCGCCACTGGCGAATCATAGATAATAATATGATCACCGTAAACCCATTGAAAAAATTAGTATTTGCAATTTTTAATAAATAATAAAACAATAAACTCCGCTTACGATAATTGTTCAATATTCAAGCACAAATGACACGCAATCCATTGGGGTCAATCAAATTATCATATCTTCAGTAGTTTTTGAAATTGGCATTTAGTTCCCACCTGCTCCCGAAGCAGTTTTCGTTTTTTGAACAGAACTAATAGCCTCACAATCTTGATACTTACATATTTGGATCTCGCAAACGACGCAGACTTTATTGATAAAGTCTGAATTAGTCGATTATTTATATCGGGTGCCAAATTCACAGGACTAGAAAAGCCTAAAATGTGTAAACACGAACCATAGATAATTGTAATCATAGGTAACATTAACGTAGATGTTAACAAATGAAAGTGTCTACATTACAGTATAAATTTAATAAAGAATGAAAGACGAACAAACGATTGTTATTGATTAACAACCACAAACAAACGACCAACGATTGGTATAGTTTATACTTTATACATATTACAGGACGGATCTAGTTCTGTATATTGTGAACTGTATAACGCCACCTATTACGTTGCCCGAGAGTTAGTGCTGACAGTTTAGAAGTGGTCGGTATGAGCTATATAAGCGATCGGTATGGAGAGACGTTTATAGATAGTCAACTATTAGCCCGTAATCGATGCTGTTAACTCCGCATATTATTCACGTACATAATTTAAAAGCTGTAAAGCAACCTCAAGTTAACTTATTTGTCATACTGCATATAACAATATTTGTAGTTTTTGTATTTTCCAGGATTAATTGCTTGTTAAACGTGTAAACAATATCAACTTTCTTTATCGACTTTAAGTTATCTTTATGTTTAACTGGTCCAAATCACTAGGGTACCGAGCGGTCATTGGTGCGCTGATTTCAATTGGACCGAGTTAATGGCTTCGAGCGTTAACAGCGCAATTAGAACCGCACCCTGAAAGACCGTTCAAGCTCGGTTTGTATGAAACACGAGAGTTCTCTTGTTCTAGTAAAAGAAAACTTATAGGTCAATCTTACATACAAAATTTAAATTATTGATAATTAAATAATTAAATGCCAACAAATAAAATTGCATCAACAATCACCAACAAAATTGTCAACAATTCAATAAGATCGATGAAATGTAACAAACATTTTTATTCCCCAAATTCATACAATTATGCAGCCAAACCATGAATATCATAAGCGAATAATCAATTACCTGGCAACACTGTTGACTCTTCATATTTCCTGCTCAGAATAGTATCAATGAATGTTCGGGTTAGTTCGTAAAAACGAAAAAATTAGATCTTTACGGTGTATATTTGTAAAGTTTTTTGGGTTTAGGTCATAAAGTTTTTTACCATTAGTGGTGATGTGATGTGTATGAGTGGTGTGTGCTAATTATTCATTATTAAACTGCGTTAGCGGATGGTGTTTGAAGGTTAGTACTGAACCCTTTTTTTTGTGNCCACCTTAGTAAATGGTAGTTTGAAAAAAATAACGCTAATCATTTCAGAATTGTTAGAATTTCGAGTTGCCCTAATATCAAAACCTAAATTAACAATATCTGAAACTCAAAATTAATATATTTTAATATCAGAAGCCAGATTCGAACTCAGCGACAAAAACAACCTGTTTTGTTCTTTTTCTTCATGAATACTAAGCTAGATGTTAGTCCTGGCGTATAATTTTTTAATCAGTTCAGTTTTATAGGAGAACAGAGGACTTTAGAAATAAGAGGTGAGATAGGTTGGTAGGACACCTTCTCAGGCATGAAGGTCTAGTCAGAGACATATTAGAGGCAGAAACAGGAGTTAAGAGGGGTAGAGGTAGACCAAGATTAGATTACTGTTCGTAAATAGTTAAGTCAAGCTCAGGATAGGAAAGAGTGGGGTACGTGTCCAACCAGTTTTAGGACTGACGACCTTATGATGATGATGATGATGATGATATTACTAATGCGCGTGCGCCACTGGCGAATCATAGATAATAATATGATCACCGTAAACCCATTGAAAAAATTAGTATTTGCAATTTTTAATAAATAATAAAACAATAAACTCCGCTTACGATAATTGTTCAATATTCAAGCACAAATGACACGCAATCCATTGGGGTCAATCAAATTATCATATCTTCAGTAGTTTTTGAAATTGGCATTTAGTTCCCACCTGCTCCCGAAGCAGTTTTCGTTTTTTGAACAGAACTAATAGCCTCACAATCTTGATACTTACATATTTGGATCTCGCAAACGACGCAGACTTTATTGATAAAGTCTGAATTAGTCGATTATTTATATCGGGTGCCAAATTCACAGGACTAGAAAAGCCTAAAATGTGTAAACACGAACCATAGATAATTGTAATCATAGGTAACATTAACGTAGATGTTAACAAATGAAAGTGTCTACATTACAGTATAAATTTAATAAAGAATGAAAGACGAACAAACGATTGTTATTGATTAACAACCACAAACAAACGACCAACGATTGGTATAGTTTATACTTTATACATATTACAGGACGGATCTAGTTTTGTATATTGTGAACTGTATAACGCCACCTATTACGTTGCCCGAGAGTTAGTGCTGACAGTTTAGAAGTGGTCGGTATGAGCTTTATAAGCGATCGGTATGGAGAGACGTTTATAGATAGTCAACTATTAGCCCGTAATCGATGCTGTTAACTCCGCATATTATTCACGTACATAATTTAAAAGCTGTAAAGCAACCTCAAGTTAACTTATTTGTCATACTGCATATAACAATATTTGTAGTTTTTGTATTTTCCAGGATTAATTGCTTGTTAAACGTGTAAACAATATCAACTTTCTTTATCGACTTTAAGTTATCTTTATGTTTAACTGGTCCAAATCACTAGGGTACCCAGCGGTCATTGGTGCGCTGATTTCAATTGGACCGAGTTAATGGCTTCGAGCGTTAACAGCGCAATTAGAACCGCACCCTGAAAGACCGTTCAAGCTCGGTTTGTATGAAACACGAGAGTTCTCTTGTTCTAGTAAAAGAAAACTTATAGGTCAATCTTACATACAAAATTTAAATTATTGATAATTAAATAATTAAATGCCAACAAATAAAATTGCATCAACAATCACCAACAAAATTGTCAACAATTCAATAAGATCGATGAAATGTAACAAACATTTTTATTCCCCAAATTCATACAATTATGCAGCCAAACCATGAATATCATAAGCGAATAATCAATTACCTGGCAACACTGTTGACTCTTCATATTTCCTGCTCAGAATAGTATCAATGAATGTTCGGGTTAGTTCGTAAAAACGAAAAAATTAGATCTTTACGGTGTATATTTGTAAAGTTTTTTGGGTTTAGGTCATAAAGTTTTTTACCATTAGTGGTGATGTGATGTGTATGAGTGGTGTGTGCTAATTATTCATTATTAAACTGCGTTAGCGGATGGTGTTTGAAGGTTAGTACTGAACCCTTTTTTTTGTGTTGAAGGATCTAACAATTTTATGTAGGTACTTATTGAATAATTATTTTATAAACTCATCGAAGAATGTTATACTTATTTATAAAAGTATTGTGGTTTGTAATGTTTATTTATATTTCTTGTTATGTACAGGGTAGTTTTTGTTGCTTGCACCTACATTTTTTCGGTTACATCTTCATCCCTTTATATATGTTCGAATGGTAAAAATTTTTTTATTTTTTCTGTTAATACCCATTTATCTGCCACTCCTGCATTTTTAAAAAAATATTTTTCTTATTGTTAGGTGTATGCTATTTTTAACTTTGATTCAAGAGATTTTTGTGTTGACCACGATAAACACATGTGATAGTGTTTTTGTCATTTTTATAGTAAAAAGAATGTCTACTTATGTTAAAGAAAAAAGCTAAGGTTGGCATTTAAGTGAAAAATTTAATTTTCTTTTAAATTTGTATCTGTTTTAATTTTTATAACATTTTTACTTTCAAAGTAAAGGTTGTATTTTATTTGTTTCTTTTATTATGACCTCATTTTAGAAAAGTTATTTTGGTATATTATACAATCAGTAATCGAAATAAGTTTTAATATAATATCGTAATATATAGTAAACTTAATTTTCTTCCATAGATACCCAAGCCTAATATAAATATATTTATGGGTACCTATATTATCAATTTTTAACAATTTAATCATAAGTAAAATATTTTAAAATTAATTCCTTCCAAAATTGATGATTTTTTCACCTGCGTGCCTCATCCAACAATTTCTTGAAGCTCTTTTGAAAAGAAGTGCTCATTACACACTGAAACTGACTTAATATGACAAATTAAGAAATTGTGTGAAAACGTATCATTATTTCGTTTTCTGGCTGATCTGTTTGGTATCTTACAGAAAAAGAGAATTTATTACAAACTTGGTTTCCTATTACTATTCCTTAAAAATTGCTGTAGGTATATTATACCCTTAGGCTAGGGTTGCCAACTTTTGGTTAAGCGAAAATTTCTGGGGATCACATGTTACTAAAATTATTTTTTCAAAGATCCTAAGCTATACTAGTGTGATTTAGATTTAAAAAAATACTATAAAATTAACACTGTGTTAACATTTTTTTTTTGATGATTCAGTATCATTATCATTATCATTGATATGTGGTAGTAAGCGTTTAAGGCTCGGCGAATCCCGGAAAGGAGTCAGATCAAACTACCATCCTACAAAATAAGCAATAAATCTCAGTATTCATCAACATACATTTGAGAATGGTAGTAAAACAGGACTTTTTGTTTATTGCTGACCGGTACCCGGCTTTACTAATGAAAAACCGTCCAGGCTGGTGGCAATCCCAACTTAGGCCCTTCGTGATCAGTGTTGTCAGGCAATCAACACCTTTTACACTACTAATTTATTTAACTATTTACTTTTTAATTAACACCACTATATATATATATATATTGTTCATTGTTATATTGATTATTTGTTTACTACTGAAGTTGCTTCTTGGCTCTTCTTATTTCGCTTTTTATCGCCTTATAACTAAAACTCGAACTGGTTCTTCCGACCTATAGGGTTTATAGGGGCTGGAATGGCTCTAGAAAGATTACAGAATTATAATCCAGAATTTATTAGGTCTTTGTTATTACTGGGCTTTTGACGTATGGTTGGTTACCTCCATTTAACACTGCCCCATCTTTAAACTGATCGTTCCAATTCTTAAGCCCCATATCAGTCGTTTCTAGACCAATCAGATTTTTTTGAATCTTATGAAATGGATTATTCTTGATCTGTACAAGTTAGAAGAGTGGTCAAAGTCTCAAACCAAAGCTCTCATTAAGTATTACCTACGCAAGTACGAAGCGCTTTTTTTGAAGGCACTTCATTTTTGGTTTATTTAAAAAAAAAACTTAAAACTTAATAAATTCCTAGAACTTGAGAAAAGTACAAAGCCCGATTTTTGTTAGATGTTAGACAAACAGAAATATTTTGATTTTGTTAAGGAATTAAATAACAAAAATTAAGATAGACAACCAATGTTGATCGGATTAGGGTGATTTATTAGGTGCCATTAAGTAACCATTACCTTTTGCCTTGTTATACCTATGCCTAGAAATAACAGTACATACTGTGTGTACCTGTTCAAGCTATTATATGGGACATTCTTTTACAAACCAGACAGACTTGGACAAAAATTGACCGACACATTTTCGAACGTCAAAGTTGATGATGTTCATTATCTATGCATCTATCAATACATTGAAGATCCAAAAATTTAACTTGTTCTTCAGATAACGAAGACCCCTCATAATTCTTCACTTGATTTAAACAAGGATAGCTTTTTTCTTCAAAATAATTTATGACCAGAATGCAAAGAGCTATATCCAAGTTCGGGTAAAAGTAGCAGAAAAAATTACATAAGTATTGATGTCTTGATAGTGGAAACGTGTGACAATGAATAGTATGAAGAATCAAATTGACCTCTAAATTAATGGGATGTTGCATGAGCACTTTTTGTAACTCTAAAATCTGCAGTCTCTAGGTTGATTGGTAAATCCTGCATTGTGTAAGGCCTCTAGAAGCGGAGTTATATTTTTTTAATCACTGTATATTTGTTTATAACAATTAAGACACGAAATCAGCGTCATTCTATAGTTAAATATTTATATTTCATAATACAGTATTCATTTTTGATATTGAATGCCCTTTAAACATTTTAACAAAGTTGTAAAGTGGAATGTCACCTATCTTGTCAAGTAAAAAGTCAAGCTGCTGGGGTGGCCGCAACTAATTGTAATTAAATATTTTATGAATTTACAAAATTTTCGTTAAATTTCTAATGATCATTATTTTTCATAATTTCAGGTTTTTTTATTCGGCAGTTTTTTAAATCCTCAATAACAATAATGATATTGACATACATTAAAGCGTAACTTCAGTCCCTTTTATACGATTACGTGGTATAAGCTCGATAAGCCAATTTCAGAAAAGAAAAAAAAATGACACAAAAAAATTGATAAATCAGAAAAAAAGGATGCACACGCGAGAATGTCAGTATATCAAATAAAAAACAGTAATTTCTTTTGTTATACATATATACTAAGTATGTTATTTATTTTTATAATTTGAGATAATATTATGAAGTTTTCTATTACAATAACTTTAAGTAA
>NW_020438969.1:335759-339921 GCF_000699045.2 Agrilus planipennis | reverse complement strand
ATATTATGTAAAATATGAATTTTCTAATGTTTAAAACCGCGATATCTTCACCTTTTTTGTAGTTTTTATTTTGAAAAAAAAAAAAAAACAGTAGGTATTTCGAGTTGCCTTTTGTGTTTTAGTTAACTATAGACTTCACGTGAAGTAATGGTGCAAATAATTTTCTGTTAAATTTTTATGCATGAAAATAATTTTATTGATTGGACGACTGGACTATAAGACCGATTTTGTATTCTCTCATCTAGGTATTTGTTAGACATTCTGCTTTTGTTGAAATATATGCCATTATTACGGGTAAAAGCTAAACGATTGCTTTCTCCAGAATTTTGTATTTACATAGGATAAATAAAAATATACTTATTTTTTCCAATTTAAATTTAAACTTGATATGAATGCTTGTAAAATGAAGATTTATGGATGCACTACGATATGCCTTTAAAAGCCACGGGAAACCGGAGGGCTACAATCTGAGGCATACATAAAATAACAGCACAGCAGAAAAGGTTAACACTATTTATTGATACAAACACAGTCTGGCGAAATAATATGAAGTAAAAGCATAACGAAACTAAAGGTGTAAAGCGCGACAGGTGCGACATGACGTCCTTCGGGCTCACTAGTCTTGGTAAAAGAGCGAAACGCTGATGCTCCGTGCGAGCGTGCGCCACAGTCACTCTCCCCCCCGTGATGTCCGCGGGAGGTGGACGGAGCGAGAAAGTGACCCTTTTAGTATTGGGAGGTGGAGGCTTCCGGAGACGAAGCAGGCTTTGTAGGCTACGGAGTTGCCACCGACGGATCAGGAGACGGGGGTTGAGAAGGTGGCGCAGCTGCCGAGGCGTCATGTATCTCCAGGGGCGCAGGCTTCAGGGATTCGGTCTAGACAGTGTGTTGCTGATTGTTGACGTCGATAATGTATGTATGGTAATCCGCACGACGAACGATGCGATGTGGGTCCAGCGAAGGGAGGCTGGAGGGGTTTCCAGATAGAATCTACCCTCTTAAAGACGTGTGAGTATGTCCGCAGGTCCCTGATGAAGAAGGGTGACTCTTCGGGGAAATGCCAGAACTGCCTGGAGGCTTTGAATGATACGGCAGAGACTCTCGGGGCCGGCCTCTCGGTGCCTCGTGGTGGAAAAGAAGTCTCAGGTCACCCTGAAGGATGTGCCGTAAAGCATTTTAGCAGGAGATGCTTGCAGGTTCTCTTTTTAAGCTGTGTGGAGGCCTAGTAGTATGAGGGGAAAGCGGCCCGGTAATGGCCTCCTAGTCAGGCTTGTGGCCGTCTGGAGGATCTTTCTATCACGGTAAAGCAGTACTACACAAAGAAGTATAAGATATTAAAGTTTGCATAAATCTTCCTCACATTTGAACATCAACTGAAGTCAATGTATGATACGTAATTGCTAAATAATTAAAATTTATTTACTGTATTGTATTACTACTTAAAGNATTATTACTAATGGAGAAAAGGTTCCATTGCACGTTTTCTTTCCGTGCTTCGTTCCGTTTTACTCTGTCGATGTATATGTAATTATTCTGTTTGTTTCTTACCAAATAATAACATTCGTTAATAAATAAGACAAAAAATTGATCGAAAAAAATAATAATAAAGAAACATAATTTTTGCATTGTTTTTTATCCTTTTTTTAATCAAATATGTATAAAGTCTCATGTGCTAATAAATGATATTACTTGACAAGGGATATAGAATAATTATTTCAATGACGATATTATGCGTGCAATGGAATTCGCGAAAATGTAACGTATCGTGCTGGATGAATCAATTTTAATTAATTAGCATAAGCGGTCCCGTATCAGTAATTTTCAGAAAGATGAGAAACCTTTTTATATTTAATAAAACAAAAACGAATCACAGCTTATTAGGAGGAGTAAGCTGGCCAAGATGGATCACCTTTATTTTTGCCTTAGATCCCATCTATTTAACCACGTTTTGTCGCCTTCATTAAAACCAGCAGAGTTGATTCGTTGATCGTATTTGGTCTTCATGCTGTTACTTCGAATCGCAGCTTCGTACGCACAACATTATGGATGGCTTGTAGTTGTTCTTATAGTTTAGTATTCTAGGACGTTAGAGAGTCTTTAGGGTCACCAAATATCACGTGCGTCGGTAGCCCTAGCTCTTTCCCAAATTAAATGCTGGTTAGTGTGCTTCCAGTTATTTCAAGGATAGCAGACCTATAAGCTAAAAAGAATAGCGGCATGTGTCCGTCCCAGTCATTTTGGTGCAGTTTTACGAAACTTGCTAAGTTGGTATCCAGAGTAGCGTTAAACCGTTCAAACGTTACGTCAACTGCGATTCTCTCAAAAGGCGTTCCTACGTTGTACTGCTGCATTCGCCTACGACTTTTCGTATTTGACTTCTTATGGCGGCGCATATCCGGCATTTATTGCACAAGTCTTCTACGTGTTCGTAACTTCGAAATGTCCTTCGTCGAGGATTGCTTCTAACCCCTCATGTGGCTCTTCGTTAGTGCCTCCTAAAGTTTATTTCTGTTTCCATCTGAACACTCCCACTTTCTTTTCAAAACGGCATTGTTTATGGTAAGGGAGTTTCATTTGATCCGATAACATTTGGTTACCTGCTTAGGTGGCTCACATTTCCCCACTATGATTTTGAGGTTCCGGCTTTTTTCCATCTGATTATTGGATCTATATCCTTGTCCTTCCTCCGATCTTATTTTACTTCGTTATCTTTTCTTCTTTTCAGTGACCTAAGAAAAAAAATTATATTTTTGAATTAAGATTAAATGTTTCTCAACTTCGCAATGTATATGTATGTCTAATGCTATGGGTCAGAAGATCAATATTTTTTTTTTTAGCTTTATAAGCACTAGGGGAAAACGGGTAGTCAGGGGAGTGACACCATGGACAGGATAGTGACAAATCGAGACAGGAAATAATATCCTATAAGTATTTATATATGTAAAATAAATTAATCAATAAAAATTGTTACTCATTAATGTTTATTAATTTAGTTAGTGAAATTCTATCAGTCTTATGTGTTGAACATGTTTTTTTTTTAATTATATCTTAACGTGAAATCTGAATACAAACAAATTAATAGAAGTAATATAAAATTAAAACTAACTTAAGGAAAAATCAGACCTATTGTTAAACATTTGTAAAACTAAAAGTAAAATAAAACCTTCTTTGCAAAATAAAACAACACGCTTAAAGTATAGGGTGTTCCTATCAGTCTCGTTTAAAGATATCAAATATTTATCATTATTATAATCTTTGTAAAATCAACACTTAACATAAAACCAATACAATTTTCTAAATTTCCTTAAACACTAACAACTACTTTTCCAATATATCCATTGGCTTCAAAAAATTATAAAAAAAATTTTTATCCTGCATGACGATATTTGGCACAAGCAGTTTTTTTTTAAGATTTGTTCCCATTTAACATCTACAACACCATTATCATCTATTATAAAAAGAGTTCCATTGTTATCACATATCTTCAAGAAGGTTACCAAGAGCTCTCAATGTTCTTCGTCAAAATCAGATGAATACACTCTTGCGTGTCTCTACTCTTGATTTTTATTTTGGTATTGCACAAGTACATAACCACCGTTTTTATGTAAGCAGTTCATATCATTGGCAGACCTTGAACTTGAAGGCATATCGGTGCTGTGATTGTTTATGAGTTTGTAGTGATTTAGTTAGGGCAATTTAAATGCACGGCTTAAATAAAATACGAGATTAATAGTTATTTTGAAGATACAGTACAATAAATTAATTGATTTTCTGAAAGATTTCTGATGGGGCCGTTAGAATCCCAATGCTGTATATTGACTCATCTGTGTTGCCGAGTTTACCTGGGTGATGCTCGATATCGAACTCGTATCCTGAAGTCATTTGCAACCAGCAAATAATAATCTATTCTTTTTGGTAATTGCAGTAACCACTTCTGAGAAGCGTGATCGGTTCTCAAGAGTAGCTTCTGTCCATACAGGTATTTACGAAAATGTTAGAGGGTTTTTATCACAGCCAGTAGCTCTTGATGGGTGACACAGTTGTTTCGTTCCTGTTTCGAGGGTGTTTCATTTAAGTACCTGGGCTATATAGGCAAATATGAACCATCGATAATAGGAGCAAAGTCTCAAAAAACTTATTTGGTATTCGTTTTGTCAGGTTC
>NW_020438969.1:324365-333833 GCF_000699045.2 Agrilus planipennis | reverse complement strand
GTCTGGCGAAATAATATGAAGTAAAAGCATAACGAAACTAAAGGTGTAAAGCGCGACAGGTGCGACATGACGTCCTTCGGGCTCAGTAGTCTTGGTAAAAGAGCGAAACGCTGATGCTCCGTGCGAGCGTGCGCCACAGTCACTCTCCCCCCCGTGATGTCCGCGGGAGGTGGACGGAGCGAGAAAGTGACCCTTTTAGTATTGGGAGGTGGAGGCTTCCGGAGACGAAGCAGGCTTTGTAGGCTACGGAGTTGCCACCGACGGATCAGGAGACGGGGGTTGAGAAGGTGGCGCAGCTGCCGAGGCGTCATGTATCTCCAGGGGCGCAGGCTTCAGGGATTCGGTCTAGACAGTGTGTTGCTGATTGTTGACGTCGATAATGTATGTATGGTAATCCGCACGACGAACGATGCGATGTGGGTCCAGCGAAGGGAGGCTGGAGGGGTTTCCAGATAGAATCTACCCTCTTAAAGACGTGTGAGTATGTCCGCAGGTCCCTGATGAAGAAGGGTGACTCTTCGGGGAAATGCCAGAACTGCCTGGAGGCTTTGAATGATACGGCAGTGACTCTCGGGGCCGGCCTCTCGGTGCCTCGTGGTGGAAAAGAAGTCTCAGGTCACCCTGAAGGATGTGCCGTAAAGCATTTTAGCAGGAGATGCTTGCAGGTTCTCTTTTTAAGCTGTGTGGAGGCCTAGTAGTATGAGGGGAAAGCGGCCCGGTAATGGCCTCCTAGTCAGGCTTGTGGCCGTCTGGAGGATCTTTCTATCACGGTAAAGCAGTACTACACAAAGAAGTATAAGATATTAAAGTTTGCATAAATCTTCCTCACATTTGAACATCAACTGAAGTCAATGTATGATACGTAATTGCTAAATAATTAAAATTTATTTACTGTATTGTATTACTACTTAAAGTCTAACTTACATATATTGGAATGTAATTAGTATAGATAATATATTAGTATATAAGATACACAGAAAGTATTCTAGATAACAATTTTTTAATTAAACCGCTACTTTTTAATCTATACATCGAAGACACGATCAACATCATTAAAGACAGTATAATTGTACGGATAGATATACAGGGACAAAAGATTAGTATGCTTAGATTTGCAGATGATACAGTAGTATTAGCATTTAATAAGTAGGGTAAGTTCTCTAAATATGGACTACCATAACGATTTCTTTAAATAAAACTGAAATAGGACGAGCTATTAAGTCTTTATTACTCCAATCAGTCAAGAAACTAATACCTAACCGTGAACTATAAACTAAATAATATAAAGCAATTTTTTTCTTAACAATCTTAACATTTTTTGAAAATTTGTCAAACATAACCTTCTCTTAACTTTGGTAATTCAATATGGACCACTAGGTTTTTAGTACGGACCTAGGCTATCTAATATGGACCACACAATTTTTGGTACGAACAAAACACCCATCTTAAAACAAAAGAGGAACAATTTTTGGTTATAAATAAGGATATACGTAAATTATAAAATCTCTGCAGCTTATTTGCAAAAGTCACATAAATATTTGTCTCCTTCTACACCTGCACAAATGTCATGGGCCCATTGGCGACAAGATTGACATTCCACCCATAGTTCTCCATTCACGTCTTCAGAAAAACAACCTTCGCAATATAAGCATTTTGGGTTATTATTCTGACTTCTATCAGGACTTTCGTCAGTATCATCGTTTACTGAATAATTACCATCTTCAGAAGTAGAGGCTGAATTATGTTGATTTCGTGCCGTTTTTCTTTTCTTTCTAGCATTTTCTGTCGATTGCTTTTTTATTTTCCTTTTTTTAGTATCTGGATTTTTCTTTAGTTTTTCTTGTGGTTTTCGTTCTGGTCTAGATTTCTTCTTTGTTCCAACGCTGTTTGGCTTATTTAACTCTTTTGCGAAGTTTCTTTTTTTTTTAATGATTCAGCTTCTTTTCTTTTATTAGATGTTTCCAAATCGTTTTTGTATGGTGATGAAGTTGATTTAGATGCTTTTCTTCTTCTGTTACCGGTTTTTATTCTAATACGAGGTAGAGGATATAGTTGTTGTGGCGATAAATAAAGGGATGAAGATGGTCCAGCAGATACATTTACTAAATCTGTGGAATCTTTGAATGGGATAGAATTTTGAGCTTTTTCAATTTGATCGCCATTCTTAATTTCAGGAACTAGTACGGGTGACAGATTTTGTTCCAAAAAATCACTGTCTCGAGAAATTAAACATTGAACTTTATTCATTGAGATGTTGACCACAGGATCGCTCATTGCTGCAATTGGTTCAGATCCATCGACACCAATAGTTTTGTCGGTCGGGGATTGTGGCTTATTCAGAACATATTCACTATTCGATTCCAGTGGATTTTCATCGTTGATATCAATTATTTTTTCAATAATAGATTGTGGTTCTTCCATTGGCTCAGGTTCAGTATCTTCACAAAAAGTCCGATCTGAATCATAATCATCACTGTTATGAGCGGGGATAGCTGGTGGCAATTGGGCAGTGTTTTGGATAGGGTGAACCTGTTCAGGCGTTAATTTATCATTGTCACAATCAATGAAGTCATGGTCTTGAAAAACATTTCTATCCACGGCCAAATCCCGGTTACACGGAAACGATTGATTGCTTTTTCAGCACGCTGAGTTTTTATATAGGCACGCCCAAATAGTTCAACAATGTCGTAATGCGTAGCTGCTTGATTTTTGTTTCGTACGAATTGCCGAATTTCTTCAGTAAAGAATTTTTTAAAGGGACTCATGAATGTGCGATCGAGTAGTTGAATCTTGTGGCTTGAATGTGGGGGCAATGATAATAATTGAACATGGTTCTCACGGGCCAAATCGATAAGTTCGATATTTCGTGTATGACTAGCGTGTCCATCTAATATCAAAAGTACAGGAGAAGCGTCAGAAGGTTTTACGTGCCGTAAAAAATGTTTAAACCATTGACTGAAAAGATTAGTTTGTATCCAGCCTGATGGGTGGCATGCGTGTATGGAACCAATAGGAGCTCCTCTCATTAGAAGTGGGTTATCCCGCTTACGGGGGAAAATCATCAGAGGCGGAACAAATGATCCGCTAGCATTCATACACAATACACAGGTTACTGTCGAACCTCTTTCAGCTGACGTTATACCCTTAATTTGTCGCTTTCCCTTCTCGGCAAGTATTTCGGGCATTTTTGAGGGCACCACCGTTATTCAGGTCTCATCAACATTATATATATTGTTAGGCGTATATTTGTACTTGTCCATAGCTTCTTCTAACAATGTGAAAAATCTGTTGACACTTTCTTTGTTAAAGTCCTTTAGTCTTGCAATGGACATGCCAGTGGGTTGGCGAAAAGAAAGATTTGGAAGGCGTTTTTAATTGTAAAAACAATCGCAACCAAGTTTTACCACAATACAGTTACGAATTATTTTAAATAGTGTTTATTAAATCATAAATCATGCAGGCGCGCGAGGCGTCTAGAGAAAACTAAGTGTCTAACAAATCATTGACATATTCCTGTGGTTTGCTGGGCATTAAAACGGCAAGTTTTCGGAATCGTTTTAATGTGACATTAAGTACAGTCTGTAGGATAGCTAGTCGAGCAACATATATTTTGAGCAACCTTCACCAGACATGATAACCTGATAAAAAAAAACCAATGATGTCGAGGCGTATTTTAACAGAAAAGGGAAAGTTTTCTGGAGTAATTGGGACCTTAGATATATCTTATGTTAAGATTAATAAACCTTCAGACAACCTACACTCATACATCAATCGAAAAGGGTTTTATTCAATTCAAGTATGTGTGACCATTGTTCTTTTTTTTGTTAAATGATGGTAATTGTTGCGTGTGACCACAATCTATTAGTTCTGGCTCCGTGAATGACAGCCGTGTTTTTCGAAATTTATCATTGTGTACTACACTGCAATGAAAATGTGGTAGCTTTTATATTTTTGGAGAGTGTGGATATCCTATTTTACCCAATTTAATGTCACCATTTAGGAGCTGGGGATAATTAACGAGGGCTTAGACCAATTATAATGTTACTTCAGCTAGTAACAGGTACCTATATAATTGAACATTGTCTTGAGTTGTTTAAGGAAATATTTAGGCAACTAATCACATTAAATTAAATTAAACTATGCCTTATATTGTACACTTCATTTGAGTCTGTGGTGTTTTGGACAATTTGGCACCGAAAAATAATTTCGCTCTGAATGAAAATGCTGTTGAACCCCAAAATGAGGTGCTTCTAGGCTATTCCCAAGTTGACAAAGATGACGATGAAGTACCTACCACATGACCGAAATGGTGTTAAAAAACGAAATGATATTGTGAATGTAATAAATGCAATGTAACGTTTCTTATTTTTTAACAATATACTGTATGTTGTATGTTTCATGTTTAAAGTTGATACTGTATCTGTATTTTTATATTGTCCTATAATAACTGGTATACTGTTGCACACTTAATTGGAGTAAGATGTTGTGTGAAATAATTACAATCAACATTTATTAGTAATGTTTCTTACAGTAGTTTACATGTTTACAATTTTTTTAGAAATAAATATATTTTAATAAATAAAACTTATTTATATTATTGACACATTTTAGTAGTGTACCTACAATATCACTGATTTCCACTATTTTGTGAATTGTAGCAATTCATTTTGTTGTTTTGTGAGCTCATTTCTTTCTCTTTTTTTGTTTAGCATCTTTTTGATAATATTCCCGTTTTTGTTGTTGTACTTGTTTTATTATTTCATTACTAGCAATTAATGCTCATTTCATGGGATTGTTTTTCGTTGTTGTTTCCGCTACTATCTCTTTCTTCTTATAAATTATTGATGAGGATGGTGGATCTTCTACTGGGAATTTATTATCATTATTACACGTATAATTCAAAAGTTGTGGTTTCTGTAAAAAGTCACNATACAATTTTCTAAATTTCCTTAAACACTAACAACTACTTTTCCAATATATCCATTGGCTTCAAAAAATTATAAAAAAAATTTTTATCCTGCATGACGATATTTGGCACAAGCAGTTTTTTTTTAAGATTTGTTCCCATTTAACATCTACAACACCATTATCATCTATTATAAAAAGAGTTCCATTGTTATCACATATCTTCAAGAAGGTTACCAAGAGCTCTCAATGTTCTTCGTCAAAATCAGATGAATACACTCTTGCGTGTCTCTACTCTTGATTTTTATTTTGGTATTGCACAAGTACATAACCACCGTTTTTATGTAAGCAGTTCATATCATTGGCAGACCTTGAACTTGAAGGCATATCGGTGCTGTGATTGTTTATGAGTTTGTAGTGATTTAGTTAGGGCAATTTAAATGCACGGCTTAAATAAAATACGAGATTAATAGTTATTTTGAAGATACAGTACAATAAATTAATTGATTTTCTGAAAGATTTCTGATGGGGCCGTTAGAATCCCAATGCTGTATATTGACTCATCTGTGTTGCCGAGTTTACCTGGGTGATGCTCGATATCGAACTCGTATCCTGAAGTCATTTGCAACCAGCAAATAATAATCTATTCTTTTTGGTAATTGCAGTAACCACTTCTGAGAAGCGTGATCGGTTCTCAAGAGTAGCTTCTGTCCATACAGGTATTTACGAAAATGTTAGAGGGTTTTTATCACAGCCAGTAGCTCTTGATGGGTGACACAGTTGTTTCGTTCCTGTTTCGAGGGTGTTTCATTTAAGTACCTGGGCTATATAGGCAAATATGAACCATCGATAATAGGAGCAAAGTCTCAAAAAACTTATTTGGTATTCGTTTTGTCAGGTTCGGTCATAAATTCTTCCATTGTTATGACATGGCGTAGGTATTTCACCTCTCTTCTAAACAGGATGCATTTTTTAGAACGTAGATTTAGTATTGCGCCTATCAATTTTTTGAAAATGTCAGTTACATTTCGAAGGTGTTTTCCGGTATGATGATGTCATCCAAGTAAACTAAACAGATTTTCCAGTTTAGTCCTTGTAATGCAGTCTCCATTAGTCTTTCGAATGTAGCCGGTACATTGCAAAATCCAAAAGGCTATTCATTGAATTACTGTAGACCATTTCCGGCTGTAAAAGTAATCTTCTCCATATCCTGCGGATGCACTTCTGCTTCCAAGTATTCACTTTCCAAATCGAAAGTTTTTTTTTTAACCAATTTATTTACAATCTGTCCTTGTAGGACAAATTTAGTATTACAATTAGATATAAAAATAAAATAATGTACAGAGGTCAAATAATAACATTTTGGTAACAGTCCATTGACTGTACACAAATTACATATAATAAAATAAAATAGATAGTTACTTTGTTACAATGTTTATAATAGAAAATTTATTATTCAGTTGTTCTATAACGTGTCAATCTTGATTTTTTGTTGTTTAAAGTTGGTAATTTTCTGGCAAGCTGGTTTGGATGAACTGATAGCCTTTTTTTTATAGCTGTAGAAGTGTCGTAGAATTTCTGCTTGAACAGATGGAATTTTCAGATCTTTATATATTTGATCATTTGGCACGTACCATGGAGCATTGAGAGTATTTCTTAAGGTTTTAGTTTGAAATATTTCTATAATATTAATGTTTGATTTCGATGCGGTGTCCCACAGTTGAATTCCATAAGTCTATACTGGTTTAAGGATAGCCAAATATAAACGAATTTTGTTTTCTATTGACATTTGAGATCTTCTTCCTAATAACCAGTACATTTTTTTTAAATATTAGTTTAAGCTTTTTTCTCTTACTCCAGATGTGATCCTGCCTGGTGAGACAACGATCAAGATGCATACCAAGGTATTTAACCTTGTTTTGTTGCGGAATAATTTTCTCATTCTGCTTAACCGGCGGACAATTACTTTTACAAAGAGTAAAAGTGACGTTAGTAGATTTATCCTCATTGATTTTAGTCTCCAATTTTTATACCAGTTATCAGCTAGTTTTAAACCTTTTTGTAAAACCTCCGAAGCTGCCTTTTCATCACTGTTAGTATGTATCATGGCTGAATCGTCGGCGTAGGTCGCGATGGTGATGTTAAATGTGGGAAAATCAGCCGTACGTAGGTCCAAGGATGCTGCCTTGCGGCACACCTGCTTTAATAGCGAAAAAAGATGAGACTTGCTGTCCATACTTAACTCTGAATGTTTTGTCTCTCAAATATGATTTCAGCAGTTCTGCCAGTTTGATTGGCAAGTATTTTTTTAATTTAAAAATAAGACCATCGTGCCATACTCTATCAAAAGTTTGCGATACATCTAAGAAGACAGCATTACAGTACCCCTTTTTATCGAAAGTTTTCCTTATTATTGTAGTTATTCTATTTACTTTACTCTCTTATTTAAACACAGATTTTTACGAAGACGAACAGCATGTATAGCATCTAATTGGTTTGTTTGTGGCTTTTGTTTTTACGGTGTTTCGCAATACCTTAACCAATTGGCCGGTAAAAATTTTNGGCCGAACGATAGTGTTGGATGCCCCGGGTTCAATAACCATTCTAACATTGTGATATATAGGCGATAGGCATAATAAGTTGGTTCTGTCCAGTCTGGAAATTATGATTTCTGTATATCTGTTGTATGTTTTCGATTTCATTTGTAATATCATTTATTTCGCCCACCTCAACTATATAAGGCCGAATTTTCAATTCTATTTTTTACGTTTCATTCTCTATGGTTTAATGAAGTCTGTCCGTAGGTGTAGTCATGAGTTTTCTTGACGAATTCGCCATTCCGATTTTACATCAGGCCGAACGGTAGTGTTGGATGCCCCGGGTTCAATAACCATTCTAACATTGTGATATATAGGCGATAGGCATAATAAGTTGGTTCTGTCCAGTCTGGAAATTATGATTTCTGTATATCTGTTGTATGTTTTCGATTTCATTTGTAATATCATTTATCTTTTCCTCCATTCTCATATTTATTGTTTCTTGTAAGTACTTTATTTATGTTTTCATTTCCTGCTTCATTTCTTCTTGAGCAGCTCTTAATTCCACTTTTCCCATTTTTACATCATCTTGGATTGCTTTTAATTTTTGTTTATTATTGAGCTGCTTTTAATTCATCTTGTTAAATTTTCAGGTCTGCTTTTATATTTTATTGTCCTGCTTTCATTTCTCCTTGTCCAATTTTCATTGTACTTTCATTTCTGCCATTAAAGCCTTTATTTGTTCCTCCACTTTTGCATCTGTATGTACCTCTGGTTGTAACAGACATAAAATATCTCGATTTATTTCAGAATATTCTACGAAATTCATCCCTCTTAGCAAAAGTCATTCTTCTTTGCGAACTTTCTTGTGATATTTGACATGGCAAGGTTATTTACGATTTGTGGAAACTTCCTGAAAATGCGATGACGTCAGAATCTTTCTCTTCGCTTCGAAAATTTTCCAATGATATATGACTTACTGAGCAAGTCACGATTGATATAACCTCCAGAAAATCCGATGGAACTCTTCGATATCGTCAGATCCGTTTTTTTTTATCCAATGTCAGGATTTCTTACAACCCATGGTAACTCCCAGAAAATTCGATGACGTCTTCCTTCTTTTAGTTTCGAGAGATTTCCAATGATGTATGACTTGTTAGGTTTCCTTGCAGCCTACCAGAAAATTGACCGATTGGAACACACTGGAATGTTCGATGAAATTCTCCAAAATTATCCTTGTTCTTCGATTCTCTTCAATCCCACTTCTGACACCAATTGTTACGCAAAAGACACTACTCGCTCTACTAATTTATTTTTTTAACTATTTACTTTTTAGTACCATTATTATTAATTAATTGTTCATCCACTACTATATCGTACATGTTATCGCTTCATCGTTTTCTATCGTATTCGATCTTGTGGCAATTATCTATACGACATTCGAATGATCACTCGGCGATTAACCCGGTTATTCATTCAAATGAATATAATCTGTTATTGAAATAAGCTGATTGTGCCCAGAAATAATTTTTTGCAAAATTAATTAGATAGACCACAACTGAGGGGTTAAAACTAAGTCTAGCTCTTACATTTTAGTTTGCGCAATGATTTTCGTCGTGAATACTAAAGTAAAGAATAACGAAATAATTTCAATAGGAGTTTTTGACGTGAAGACAGTAGAACATTAGATGAAGTTAAAAACAGATTAACTGTTAAAACAGGAGGTTTACCAGTACTGTTAAGAAAGTGCAGTTGAAACGCGGAGATGACAAGTTTGATTCTTACGCGAGGAATATTAAATTTAAATGAATAACTAATCATATTTTAAGAAAAAACACGGGTAGGAATAGAATCACTGTCATCGATGAGTTACTCGTGATGTTGCAGATGTAGATTTTTTGACCTCCATTTTTACATTCTATACAAATGTTCTGTTGAAAGTAATGTGATTAATGAAATATTTTCTATTCTATAAACGAAAGTCACCTTTTTTGTAGTTTTTATTTTAAAAAAAAAAAAAAAACAG
>NW_020438969.1:311502-316329 GCF_000699045.2 Agrilus planipennis | reverse complement strand
TTACAAAGGTAAATGTACATTGTTCCGGAATTATAGAAATAGAAATTCACGCAAAAAGTTTAAACGCAAATGTTTGCATTTTTCATCTAATTTCTTATCCAAGTGGGAAGTAAATTACAAAGTTTTAATAGATTGATGGACCTACTACATATGTTTTAAAAGTTTTTAAATAAATATTTGACTCACAGCAGATACAAGTTTTTATGTTAATAATTGAAACCGTTTTGGTGTGAAGCGCAGTATACTCAGTTTTGAATAAAACCACCTTAGTAATGTATTAGCAATGTAACAATTCTCTGCAGATGGCGTTCGTTACGCTGTCTGCGAGTAATTTATGAAACGCTCTATAAAGACAGCAATTAGAGTTCGTCAGTTTTTAACAATCTTACACGTATTGTTTAATTTACAAAACGCAGCTGTTAATCTAACAATATTTCATAATGAAATGTTTTTAGTTTTAATAAAAATAATATGTGAAATTAGCACTAAACAATTGTTAATATCACGACATCACGACTTCTGATTGATGAAAACAAACTATTACTCGAAGCATCTAGCAAAGTATTTTGAGAGTCTAACACTACGGGATTGTTAATTTAACTGTACATGGTTGTTAATTTAACTCTACATGGTTGTTAATTTCACAACTTAAAATTGGGGTACACACGCTTTGTATGATGAAAATCAACTATTAGTTGTGCATATTTAAAGCATATTAAGCAATTTTATGTTGTTGCAT
Organism: Agrilus planipennis; assembly: GCF_000699045.2. Taxonomy (NCBI): domain Eukaryota; kingdom Metazoa; phylum Arthropoda; class Insecta; order Coleoptera; family Buprestidae; genus Agrilus; species Agrilus planipennis. The sequence continues at coordinate 315,590 of NW_020438969.1, read as the reverse complement.
TGACAAGCAAGTTTTAAAAAATTGTAGTAACAATGATTAAATTTAACAAATTTTTGTTGTAGGAATAGCAATCTATTTTTGTTAGTCTTCAAATGTTGCATAGTAAGATCAACTATAAGTGTTCTGCTGAAACACAAAATAGAGGAGTTAGTTTTACTGCAATACGCTTCTTAATTAACAAAATATTTCTTAGCAAATGTTACTTACTTACTTTCTTACAAACACAAAAGTGAAAGTAACTACAATAATATGTGGACCTGTGGGAATATTTTTTTTTTGTTAATTTGACTGCACATTTACTACAGTATATGACCGAAGTCCTCGTATTATTTTGTAAAATTGTATTAAGATTTTTGTAATTCCGTATTTTGTTGTAATTTGCGCTCAACTGATCGAAACCGTAATAGTGTAGTACATACATATAGTAATATCTACCGAATCAACTAATCTTTCATAATTTTCATTTAAAGATAGTTTAACAAATATCGACCAGAATCATTCCTGTGTGTATTATTGATTAAAAGCTTTTCTCATTTGGCTTCTACTGAGGAGAAAAATCTTGCAGAAAAATGAACGACTCCAAGTACCCAATATTTTTCAATCTGATTGTTGAGATTGGATGTGACTAAAAAATATGCTCGTGGTTTGTTACTTGTTTCAGTCATACAGGGTGATTCAAAAAGGACTTTATAACTTTGAAATACAATAGTTAATTTGTACGGTTTGAAATGCAAACACATGTTGTAATTGTCTGTGGCACCTGCAGCTCGTGAGGAGTCATATTTCGTAGAGTTGTTGCTTAGATATGTTTGGACGGCTTAATGATATTATATGTCTAACTGAGCACCCTGTTTCTATAAAACATTTATGCCACTTATAAATTGTAGACATAGCTTTAAATAAAATGGAAGCGGTATTGACAAAACAGTATTGCATGAAAATCAATAAAAATAAACCAAAAATACTGGTTTGCAAGGGAAATAAAATAAGGAAAGAGCGAATGTAAATATAGGAGACGAAAAATTAGAATAAGTGGCTGATTTTAGGTATTTAGGAAGTCAGATAAGTCAGTACGGAAGGAGTGGTAGGGATATAAAGCTGAGGATAGTGCAGGTCGAGTCGCCTTCAATAAAAAGAAGTCACTTTTATGCTCGCGAACGGTTAATATAGAAATTCGAAATAGATTACTAAAGGTGTATGTTTGGAGGGATATAAAGCTGAGGATAGTGCAGGTCGAGTCGTCTTCAATAAAAAGAAGTCACTTTTATGCTCGCGAACGGTTAATATAGAAATTCGAAATAGATTACTAAAGGTGTATGTTTGGAGGGCAGCGCAGTACGGGTGTACGAAGAACAGAGGACTCTATGGAAGTCATTAAAAAATAGGTGAGATAAATTGGTAGGGCACCTTCTTTCTCGGGCAGAGACATATTAAAGGCAGAAACAGAAGTTAAGAGTAGTGGAAGTAGACCTAGATTACATTACTGCTCATAAATAGTTAAGGATGTGAGATGTTCTAGTTTTAGGGAAATGCGAGGATTAGCTCAAGATAGGAAAGAGTGGAAATGCGGAGTCAGGCTTAGGACTGAAGATCTTATGATGATGATGATGATAACTTTTAGCGTATTTGGTATGTAAATTACGAGTTATCGCCGACTGTGATTCGTCAAATCAAAACACACAGCTCGGGCCCAGTGAAGGCNTCTGATTGTTGAGATTGGATGTGACTAAAAAATATGCTCGTGGTTTGTTACTTGTTTCAGTCATACAGGGTGATTCAAAAAGGACTTTATAACTTTGAAATACAATAGTTAATTTGTACGGTTTGAAATGCAAACACATGTTGTAATCGTCTGTGGAACCTGCAGCTCGTGAGGAGTCATATTTCGTAGAGTTGTTGCTCAGATAGCTTTAAATAAAATGAAAGCGGTATTGACAAAACATTATTGTATGAAAATTAATAAAACTAAACCAAAAATACTGGTTTGCAAGGGAAAAAAGTAAGGTTAAATAAGTGGCTGATTTTAGGTATTTAGGAAGTCAGATAAGTCGGTACGAAAGGAGTGGTAGGGATATAAAGCAGAGGATAGCGCAGGGTCGAGTCGCCTTCAATAAAAAGTAGTCACTTTTATGCTCGCGAACGATTAATTTAAACATTGGAAAAAGATTACTAAAGGTGTATGTTTGAAGGGCAGCGCAGTACGGGTGTACGGAGAACAGAGGACTATGGAAGTCAATAAGAAATAGGTGAGATAAATTGGTAGGGCACCTTCTTTCTCGGGCATGAAGGTCTAGTCAGAGACATATTAAAGGCAGAAACAGAAGTTAAGAGTAGTGGAAGTAGACCTAGATTAGATTACTGCTCACAAATAGTTAAGGATGTGAGATGTTCTAGTTTTAGGGAATGCGAGGTTTAGCTCAAGATAGGAAAGAGTGGAAATGCGGAGTCAGGCTTAGGACTGACGATCTTATGATGATGATGATAACTTTTAGCGTATTTCGTATGTAAATTACGTTGAGTTATCGCCGACTGTGATTCGTCAAATCAAAACACACAGCTCGGGCCCAGTGAAGGCAGCTATCTTTAGTGTAACTGATTTGGTACGATTTTGTCGGATTTGGTACTAGCGAATTACGTGATCTGCTTCCCTAAAAATTGACTTGATTTGCCTAGTACGTAATAACTCGTAGAAAATTCCGGCTTTGAGTAATAGATCGACTTCTAAGCTTTCGTTGTATTTTGGATCAGCGGGAGCAATTGAATCAGGGATGTTTAAATTATTAACACCGATTAGGCGATGAGAGATATAATCTGTAATTCTACCGATAACCAGAAAATGTTAATTTTACACTAAATTTACTTTGGAAATAATATATTTGTAGGTCAACTTGTTTCGAAATTTTGATTGTAGTCTGAGTAATGTCAAAAATAGGAATGTTATTCTTTTTTTCGTGGGAATATTAAGATAATGTATTAACCTTTCAGTAAGATTTATTTGTTATGCTCTGTCCAACAAGACACTGGAAGTTACTGCTCGTTTTTTGCAATCATGAAAGTGCCGTGAAGATCAAAACTCGACTTTTAACTATTATGAGCGATATTTGTAGATATAGTAAAGTTGTGCGAAGTTTCAGAATTATTAAACACTACTTTGGAAATAATATATTTGTAGGTCAACTTGTTTCGAAATTTTGATTGTAGTCTGAGTAATGTCAAAAATAGGAATGTTATTCTTTTTTTCGTGGGAATATTAAGATAATGTATTAACCTTTCAGTAAGATTTATTTGTTATGCTCTGTCCAACAAGACACTGGAAGTTACTGCTCGTTTTTTGCAATCATGAAAGTGCCGTGAAGATCAAAACTCGACTTTTAACTATTATGAGCTATATCTGTAGAACTAGTAAAGTTGTGCGAAGTTTCAGAATTATTAAACACTTCTTGATTAGTATTTTGTAATTCATGTGTTTGCGATTACAAACCCTGTATCCGAACGAACGACTGATATTAGTCCAATCAATAGAGGTAAGGGGTCCCCAAAAATGCTAACAGGAAACAAAAAATATGGTCGTATAGAACTAAAAATGCTAAGAAAAATAGCGTTTTTTCGAGTGGATCCACGATGTCTGAGATATTCTAAAAAGTTTGTAGTCGAAAAAAACAACGTTTTTTTTTGCAAATAAAAAAAAGTCTTAAAGCTCCTAGAGGAAAAAAATTAAATAAGAAAGTTATAGGTATTAAAAAGATCTATCGATCCATGTTTTTTTTTTACTATCGCTCAGTGCATTACTTTTCGAGATATATCGAATATATTTCTTGTTTTCGCCGTAGTTTTTTCAATTTAACGTTTTTTAATTTGCTACTCTATGTACATGTAGCCCTTATCAATTCAAAAAAGTACAATTTTAGAAATCAAAAAATTTTGAAAATTTTCTGATGTCGATTTTTCGAATAAAACAAAAACAGTTGATTTCTTGTCGGAATATCCGACGTAAACCATTTTGAGCTGATTTTTTTCTTTAAGAGTTGTAAAAAAAAAGAATAACAAGGATTTTAGTAGTTTAAAGTGTCCGAACATTAATTTGGAAA
>NW_020438969.1:283220-310853 GCF_000699045.2 Agrilus planipennis | reverse complement strand
AACCTTGAAAAAAATTGAAAAAAATATGACGAAAACAAGAAAAGTCGATTTGATTCTTAGAATTTTTATCGATTTAACAACAAACTTTATGAAGTCTTTGTCTTTTTATATATTATATGATTTTCTTATTCTTTGTACTTATATCAAATTTGTTAACTAATATGTATAATATAAGCGTCATCAACCTGTTCTTTTAAATTTTTCAAGTGAGCGATAATATTTTATAGGATTATTAAAAAAGTAGCGAAATGATGGGTGTGAATGCTGTTATACATATGACAATTCCATAATACCCATAATATGACAATTGATTACTGCTTTTTTATTTTTATATCTATCCTTTAACAGTTGACACGCTAGCTTATAGATAAAATTCGCATTAGTTGCATTGAATGAGGCTACTTCCTTGTGTATTGGTAAGATCAACATTGTCATGAATTAACGAACAAAATGTGTCGTAAAATTGGGACCATTTGCATTAACTGCAGTGAAAATGAATTAACATCAAAGCCGGTAGTTTGGCATTTAATTTTAGTGTGATACTGATTCATTTGTGTTCGTACTATTGATTGAGATTGAGAATCGCGTGTTATGTTTTTGCTTCGTTAAAACAAAATGTAGAGTTTCAAATTCGTCCCGTTTTCGATTTATTTTCATCTTCATTTAGATCAATACTTCAACTTCGTTTTGTTTGTTATAATCTAAAAATATATCAGACATTACATCTAGACGCGCTTGTACTAAAGATAAATCATTAGCATTTTGAATTTCTTTGTAGGACTAAAATTTTCAAACAGCTTGAGACGTGATTTAATATTGTCTCTTTGAGCAGTAAGTCGAGTAGTATTCTTGCCAGTCATTATGCGGTGGCAAAAAAAATGGAAAAGTTAGTATTTGATAAAATTGTAAATTCTCTTAGCAATTGTTTAAATTGGATTAAACTAAACGTGATGATTCCAAATTATGAAAGGCATTGAGAATAAAACATGCTAAAATCAATCATGTATGTGTAGTAATATAGTTTTCTTTACTCTTTTTTGCTATTTTTCAGAAAAAGGACTCATTTCAAAGCAATAGTAATATATGATAATTCCTAGAACTTTGAATTTTAGTTATGAATACCATTTTTTTAATGCATACGAGGTGTGTTCAAAAAGTACCCGGAATTGTCGTTTTTTCAAAAAAATATTTATTTATTCGTCTACATCAATGTGGTCCCCTTCAAAGTAGTCCCCCCCAGATATAATACACTTATGCCAGCGTTTTTTCCAATCTTCGAAGCACTCTTGATATTCACTTTTTGGTATGTCCTTGAGCACTCTCAGCGATTCGGCCTTTATTTCTTCAATCGAGGAAAGACGCCGTCCTTTCATGGGTCTCTTCAACTTTGGGAACAGGAAAAAGTCACACGAAGCCATATCTGGTGAATATGGAGGTTGGGGCATGACTACGGTATTGTTTTTGACCAAAAAATTACGAACAAGCAACGACGAGTGAGCAGGTGCGTTATCGTGGTGCAAAAGCCATGAATTGTTTTTCCATAAATCGGGTCGTTTTTTTCGGATTGCTTCACGCAAACGTCGCATAACTTGAAGGTAATACTCCTTATTAACCGTACGACCTTGTGGTAAGAACTCTTGATGCACTATGCCATTATAATCGAAGAAAACAGTAAGCAAAACCTTGACATTTGATCGAACTTGACGTGCTTTTGTCGCTCTTGGTGACGTTGAATGCTTCCAGGTGGACGATTGTGCTTTGGTTTCGACATCATAACCGTACACCCATGTTTCATGACCAGTTAAGACCCTTTCAAGTAAACTTGGATCGTCGTTGACGTCATTTAACAGCTCCTGAGCGATGTTCATGCGATTGTTTTTTTGGTTACAATTCAGCAGTTTTGGAATGAATTTTGCTGCCACTCGTTTCATGCCCAAAACATTTGAAAAAATGTTATAACATGAGCCAATTGATATGCCAACTTCATCAGCAACTTCTCTAATTGTGATTCGGCGATCATTTATAAGCATTTTTTCCACTGTTTTCACATTTTCATCGATTATTGACGTGCAGGGTCGACCTGAGCGTTCGTCATCTTCAACGTCTTCGCGGCCATCTTGGAAACGCTTATACCACTCGTAAACACTTGATTTTTTCATAACAGACTCACCATAGGCTTTCTGTAACAGTTCACACACTTTGTTACACTTTATTTCATTTTTTACGCAAAATTTAATACAAATTCTTTGACTCTTCAATTCTTCCATTGTTTAAACNCGTCGTTGACGTCATTTAACAGCTCCTGAGCGATGTTCATGCGATGTTCATGCGATTGTTTTTTTGGTCACAATTCAGCAGTTTCAGTTTTGGAATGAATTTTGCTGCCACTCGTTTCATGCCCAAAACATTTGAAAAAATGTTATGACATGAGCCAATTAATATGCCAACTTAATCAGCAACTTCTCTAATTATGATTCGGCGATCATTCATAACCATTTTTTCCACTTTTTTCACATTTTCATCGATTATTGACGTGCAGGGTCGACCGGAGCGTTCGTCATCGATTATATTATACCAATCGTAAACACTTGTTTTTTTCATAGCAGACTCACCATAGGCTTTTTGTAACAGCTCACACACTTTTTTACACTTTATTTCATTTTTTACGCAAAATTTAATACAAATTCTTTGACTCTTCAATTCTTCCATTGTTTAAACAAGCAAAAATCGCCGAGCACATAAAAACACGTCGAACCTTAGCGACTACCACAGACAAAGTAAACAGTGAATATAGCTGAAAATTTTATCATACTTTAGGGGCATGTATACCAACACAATAAAAAAAAAAATTGACAATCGGACTCTCCAGACCCGCGAAATTTAAAAATTCCGGGTACTTTTTGAACACACCTCGTATATGTAGGTATATCTCATAGTAAACCATTTATTAATAATACGATTTGTACTATTTAATGGTATTACAGGGTACAATATTTACTATTAATAGATGTAAACATTACGATTCTGTTGCTTTTGCTTAATACTACTATATAATATTAGTACATTACAAATTTTCAGTGAAAAAAATATTTTGTACTGTCTACCCTAGATGATAAGCGAAAATTTGCATTGAATATTAATGGGCATGTATTGTAGTATTTTGTTCATTAATTTGTAATTATATCAGTTTTAGAGTTCTGTACGTCCGAATGAAAAACGGAACCCTTATAGGATCACTCATGTGTCTGTCTGTCCGTCCGTCTCAGGTAATTTGCTCCGAATCTACTGGACCGATTAAGTTGAAATTTAGTACACATATGAATTTCGGTGTCTCAAACGTAAATAAATTAATTTTGAACAAAGAGGTCATTTTTGGGGAGACATAAAATTAAAAAGCTTGTTGTAAAGGCCTCAAATATAGTCAAGTTAATAGTCTGAACATAACGTGGTAAATGTTTCAAAAAGTACGATAGTCAAAAGTTTCGTTATTCCCTTTTTTGTTTAAGTTTAGTCAAGGTACGCATTTGGAAGCATTGTTTTCTCCCCATTTCGTTAATGTTGTACATTTAGCTATTTTTCCCTCTGAAATTTTATTCGTTATGGATGACGCGAAAAATAATTCTGTAAGGTCCTTACTAGATTGTTTGTTATTTCAACAAGACAGGTTTCAATAATGGTGTAATAATGATTGAAAGTAAAGAATAATTTTTTTTTGTATTCGCATTGGCAGTTCATTTATTTTTAAAATTTCGAAACAATTATGAGGAATTATAATTAATTATTTAAAAGAGGCTTTCCGGCACAATACCAAAAGGTGTTACAAAAGTCGAAGGTCAACCTCTTCCCGAAAAATTGGAAAAACTATAACGGTGTGTCGCTTGCTATTAAATGGTTAGATGGAGTTAATCAAACTGTAGAATAACTATGAATTGAATGAAATTGTTTCAGAAACTTCCAATCTTTAAAGTTACTGCTTGTATTAAATTTAAATAAATCAGTTAGTTTTTAAATTAGCAACGCGCCTTTAATAAAGTTGAATTTTGAGTACCTATATACATATATCAACATCCATTGTAAAAAACTTCATCAGTTACGTCGCCTCTGTAGGGAGAAAGCCGGGCCTGAGTTCCTTCATTCTGGTTTCTATTCTTCCAGTTGTTTCATGGATAGCGAATCTATAAGCCAGGAGGAATAGTGATGTGTTGGTCCCAGTCAGTTTAGTCGCGTTGACGACACTTCTTAAATTGGTCTCCAGGAAAGCGTTAAATCGTTCAACTATTCCATTAGACTATGTATGTAGGGCGTAGTCCTCGTTTTAGTAATGCCCATTTCAGTAATGTTCTTAAATAAAATCGATTGGAAGTTCCTGCTTGGTCGAAATTGAATTCCATTGGCACTCCATATCGAGTAATCTAATCACTGACAATTTTTTCGACAACGGTGTGTGTTTTCTGATTTGATATTTGCTGAAGTAATTCATGACTACCAAGATGTGTCGGTTACCGGAGTCTGTCATTGGGAATGGCGCTCCCACGTTGTACTGTTGCATTCGTCCACGACTTCTTTTCTTTGGTCCCTTACTGGCGGGTCATTTCAGGCATTTCCTGCACCGATCTCCCACATAATTTCTACTTCGTGATCAATAAAATCGTTCGCGAAATGTCCTTCGTCGTGGATTGGTTCTGTGAATTCTGAAATTGTTTTCTTCGGATATACCACTTGGAGCTTGTTTCGGGTTCCATTTGGACTTTGTCACATTCTTTTTAAAATTCCGTGATCCAAGTTACGGAAAGTCCACTGCATCCAATGACTTTTCGTTGTTTGATTTAGGTGGCTTACATCTGCCCACGATCGTCTTGAGGTTCCGGCTTTCTTCCACCTCACTATTGGGCCAATGTCTTCGTCATTCTTTTGGTCTTCGATTAATGCCTTATCTTCCCAAGATTCCTCAGGCTGAATGGTGGGTAGGTTACACCAGATCGATGCCAGTTCTGCCTTCTTTGCAGATGAACAATGTTAGCAGTTTTCCTCGCAGTTTCCGGGATAACTAATAAAGATTTCACGTGCGGCTCCTTACCATGTCATGGCAAATCCACACTTCAAACCAACACAGCTGAGCCATGATGGAATGAGGGGCTCCTTGGGGTCTCCCCTCCGTTCGGCGGATTGGTCTCAGGAAGCCACCTATGCGGTGCCTGAAGGTTAACAAAGCGAGTAACCCCCAAGTTCGGACCTATCTACATTTATCCATTTAGCGTTCAATGCAGGGACTACTCAACGAACCGGGCGATTAGCTGCACAGCCCCCTAATGCAGCATGCGGATTGTACGCAACTACCACCAATTGTCGGGATTGGAATCGAAGCTAGACTCCTGGGGCTTCCCCGCCTCCCGAGTACCCGCACAGGCTCTCTGGAGCACCCCTCGCTGGGTGACATCCGTTTTGCCGTATACTCGCAATCACCGGCCTCCTGGATTGCTCGAGCTACTATGCTTTCGCATCCACTCTGCTTTCGCCACAGGTGTGCAGCCCGAGGGTCAGACTGCACATCCGATTCATACAAGACTTCCACTATGCTCCACGTTGTAACCTCCTTCAACTCTGTGACCCCGCCTGATGCGCACCTCTTGCCAGGTCACTTACTTCGCCTTAGACGTGGGTAGGGTGTGCAGCTACCCAGAGGACCGCTGACTTTTCGCCGCCTGTCGAGGTCCCCATGCGCTTGCCACTAAAGATGTTGGTGGCCGCACCGGGAGAGCCTCCCTTTCGACTCGGCAGGCATTATTGCGGGGAAGAGCGGCCTCCATGTTAGCCAGCCTACCTCGTCTGTGCTGGGCTTACATCGCCTTCGAATGCCAGCTTGCCGTGTAGTTTCCCCTCGGGGCTTCCGCGGAACTCTACAAAACACCAGACGGGTGCTTCCGGACCTTCGCCCGTGCTCCCGCTTCCCACAATCACTTTGGCTTCCAGATGTCCGGGGGTTCTTTTCCTTCGCCATAACATGTGTATGGGTACTGAGCCCCCTCACCCCGACAGGATGAGGACCCTGTGGGAGGGGAGTCTCCGGGATAGTGTATTTGCGTTTCCGTGTGCTGTTTGCCTGGGCGATGTTCTATACCGAGGCTGCATTCGTCCTTCCTATTGTCGTCTATTTTCGCCGAAAGACCGTGTATTGTTTAAAGGCCAATCTTGATTTATGTGTCCAATTCTCCCACAATTCCAGCACGTCGGACGACCACTGTAATTCTTACAAGTTTCCAACATAAAAACCAGTCTTTTTACATTTCCAACGTTTTGGATTTTGTTTTCTCGAGGTGCACTCTCGATTTAGGTGACCTAATCTACAATTCCAGCATTTTTGACGACCACTGCAGTTGTTTCTTGCAGTCTCGAGCAAAATGACCAATTCTTTTATATTCATAACACTGTGGGTTCCGTTATTCTGTGTTTCAAGCAGTAGCTTTCTTGACATCGATTACGCATTCGCTGATGAGCGACATGACTCCTTCTTTTGTAATTGTATTGTCAATTTCTGCTTGTTGTACCTACGTGATTTTTCGCCTCTTCGAACTCTAGGGTGTGTGATAGTGCTTCACTTGGAGTTTTGTGGCGTGCTAATCTTAAGACTTGCTATTTATAGAGGCTGGCCGCGTTCCAGAATGTTCCAGTAAATACCGTCTAGAAACCTGGTATTCTTCTACTAAAGACGTCGCGGATTGAATGCAGAACTGCAGAACCAAATTTGACTCCCCTGTTAGTAGTGAGAGTGTCATGGCATTAAGTGAAAATCACTCGCTAATACTGTCATCAGTTTCTAACGTACGACTTAAAGCCTTGTAGAATTAGACAAATGAAGTTTAATTTAATATAATTCGTAACAGGGAGTCATGTAGAAAAATCTGTATATGAAGCGATATGATCAAATTTTCCCAAAACCCTAACAAAATTGGGATGATATGGATCGTTTAAATAATGATTAAAGGTGAAAAATTTATAACCTCAATGATTTTCCATGAATTTATGAATTTTCAATTGCGGAAGATGAGTAGTATCGATCCTTATTAACTGTGAAGTTGGAGATGCTGCTGCTTATTGAGTATGGGTTACAGGCTTTGGAGCTATCCTGTTCAATTTCTGTAACAAATAGGTTTTACCTTGGGCATAAACTTCATGTACTGTTGCGAAAAAATTTTTAGTTAAGTATTCATGATCTCTGAAAATTTAAATTTTCACAATTTCTCGTGATTAGTACAAAAACTGTTATTCCCCGATGAAATTATTGCTGAAGAAGTGCCTCGATCTAACGTTTTGTTGAATTTGAACATTAGATTCATTATAAGCATTCAATATAATTTTGCCCAGATGCAATTGCATGACAGCCATTTCTTTAGCTGTTGCCATCAAAAATTAATTTCTAAATAAAAATCAAGAATTCAACCTGACAATTTTATTTTAGAGTCAGAAATATTAATCTCTTCAATTGTTTATAGAAGTTTCAGAATGAAGTCAATTCAGATTAAAATATAGCTTTTACTTTAAAGAAAAGTTCGACTATTAAGGAGGTGACTGTCCCTAGTTCAAAGACTACAATCTTAAAAAGGGCATACCTACCTTTTACCAAATTGCTAAATTAATAATTATCTTTCTTTGAATATCTGTAAGAAAGATTCCAAAAGCAAATAGTAAACTTTAGACAATACAACAAAAATGAACAATTAAATAGCTGGTTATAAAACTTCATTATTAACATCAACTCCAAAGTATAATAGTAGCTTGTATAATACCAGTCTACTAACAACAACGAAAATCACATATGTTTACTCTTGTTTTTTTTTCTAACACTAAATTAGTTCCGAAGTTATAAAAATTTAATTCAATCTTTTGGAAATACAGTTTTCCAATGGCGTTTACTGCGTCATTTGTTGTATTTTCTAAAACGCACTGTTAAGACAGCAGGTAAAAGTTGGTCTGTGTTCTGTCGGAGCTGCCTGCGACGCGCTGATGAGATCCAAAAAGATCGAAATCGCGATCCACGTCTGGCAGTTTCGACAGAATACAGACCACTTCGGATTATTTTATTCGATTAAGCTAACGTGCCTATCACGTTGAGGTTGGCTACGCCGGGATTCGTTTTCAGCAAGTAGATATCCACACAAGTGGACGTTGTTGGAGCATACGTAATCCTAAAATTGTAGCATCGTACTACAGATGGCGTTTACTGCGTCATTTATAATATTTTTGTTGTTTGTGGGAACCAATATGATCCAACATTCGATCCAAGGATTGCGAAAACTCTAACAAAACCGAATCAGATTATTATACTTTAACAATTCATTTCAAATATGTTATTTGTGTATGAGATCAGTCAAGCACCATTACGTACAGTCAGGGAATTTAGGGTTTGTAACAAGTATGTCATCAAGGAATTGAAAATACCAAAAGTTGTGTATTGGTACAAAGTCCAATTTAGTCAAACCGTGCACCAACGATTTGTGAAGGCTACGCTCTTCGGTAGCACATGTTAAATTACCTGTTGTCTGAACATGGTTATTTATCACGGGTCATGGGGGAAGAATAATGATTTGCATATATATTTGGGTTAGATACATGCCACTGAAGGTCATCGTATCTATTATTATGACAATTTAGAACAACAGAAGTATGGTAACTTACATAGACTTCCTTCTCTTTAACCAAGATTTCTTCAGTAGAGAGTTATGCCTTATACTTTTGACAAAACTGTAAATGAATAGTAAATTGAACCACACCTGCTACAGAAAGAAAGCCTTGGATGCTTAAAATTCAGTCGCGAGCGGCGAGAACAACTCAGACCTTGTTTAAACCAAACTTGTAGTTCATCTACCTAAGCTCAAACCCAGTCCAAAAAGGACTTACTATATTTACTAAAATGTATTTGATATCAAACAACAACTAAAACGATAATCTTCTCCCTGATCTAATAGAAATATAGAAATACCTTATTATTTCCATACGCTGGAAATCAGAATTATGCAGGTTTCTTTTCTAGATTCCTAGTATATTGAAACTCATAACTACACCGTGCTTGCATTCTGGAATGTATATTAGCTAGATCGTTGTGTGGCCTAAGAATTGAATATAGTCCGTGAAATCCTGAAATTGTGGTTTTTATAAACAAGTTTGGGCATTTTGCCGGAGCTGCAAGTTCAACACAGAAAAAGAAGGATGGGAATTATTTATGTGTTACCCTCGTCGTCATCAAAGCAAAATCATCTGTCAGATCCATTTAACCTTTGTTAAGGGATTTCTAGGTGGAACTCGAGTCCTGCTGCTAACCAGTTAGCTAGTCCTACCGATATTAGCAAGAGGGCTGAACGGGCGGGTGATATATAGCATGCTGGAGGTTGCGTTCCGATAGAACCCGTCCAATGGAAGACAGTGGATTGCTCCTTCTGGATGTCATAAGGGCTAGAGCTGCAAATGCAGGCATGATCGTTTGAAATGACGGCAGCATATGATCCTTAAGAAGGAGGCAGTATTGCGGATATGAACGTACATAGTTTGACGACAAGAACTTATACACATGCATATGTAAGGAAATTTGCTAGAGCCTACCAGAAGGTTCAAGAAATATCGTGAGTGAGTCTAGAAAATTCCATGATAATATGGACGACAGACAGCCAGGTAACGGTTGAATAGGATTTGAGAAGTAGCACCAGAGCAGTAGTTAAAAACACCTGATGTATCAACAAACGACATAAATAGTACGACTACCAATTAATATAAGATGACACAAACAAAGTGTGAAGTAAGTAAGTGTTCGTGAATCCAACTATGTGCATACATAGTGTTATTGTTTAAAATAAACTGCATTTGTACAAAACCCGTTTAAATGAATAGTTGCTAGAAAATTCGTATGTAATATTTAAGGATTTCATATTTGTCTTACAAAACTGACCAGTTTTAATTAGCGACATTACGCCTTTATTGTTCATTTTTAAATTCGCTATCACATTAATGACTGCTAATCTGTTCTTTCAACAAAACTTTCAGACATATCTTTCTTGAGCACTGCCTTCTGCCGCAATGTATTTGGCTTTTGCGCTCAATAATGATACCGCAGATTGTCTCCGTTGATAACCAGTTTCTCGGCCCATTACAGAAAAATATTCCATGGCTCTTTCTCGTTGTAATGTGTTTTTTTTCAAATTCCGAATCTTCACATCGTGATATCCAAAAAATTGTCCATTTTACTAATTTTTTTTTACATTTCCAATACTAATACAACAAAAACTAAGTTTGAGCTAGTTGTGTTACATATATATACCTCCTGTGGCGTTTCTATCTAATTTTTTAAAAGACATTTAAGTAGGATTCTTGATGAACTTGTGATGGACCGTGGTCGAAATTTTGGTTGCTCTGATATGAAATTTAATTTTGTAGTTCATTGATTATTATGTACAAATAACTAGTCAACTGATGTGGGGTGGTATTGTTGGCAAAAGTGTAGCCATAGCCTCAATAAAAGACAGTAAAACTAAACTGTGAAGAAAAATATTAGACTATTTTTGTCAATTTTTAATCAGACGAGATTGTCCTAACGTTGTAATAATGGTAATGTTGGTATTTTTTTTTTATTCAATTTTCTATTGCAATATTAATGTGAAAATTCATTTTCGATTTTCCATCCACTACAAACTTCCTCAGGTTAATGAGGAAAAATTTTTGTTATTGCAGTTGTCACACCCCGCCGGGGTGTATTGTATTCCATTGTATTATATTAATTGAAGGTGAATAGTTCATTGGAATTTAATAAATAAAAACCTTTATTTTCTTGTATTTTCTTTAAAATTTGATCCCTTAATCATTCAAAAGGTCTACATTTTAAATAGCGTAAGGTAAGAAAAGAAGGATTAATAAGTTTTCCCCTCTATTTATATAACACTAGATGTTCCCGCGGATTCGTCGTATGAAATTCAGTTTATGATTAAGAGTTATATTTTATTAACTTGTGAATTACCCTTAACATACGGAGATGTATGTTGTCGCCTTTTTAAGCTCTACAACTTTCTATAGAAAACATTCATATATCTCTTACCATTAAGGCAGTGTTAGTAAGAAACACATTTGCTTTATCCGTTTTTCTACAACATGTGTACGTCGCAAAATTGGTCTCCACGAAAAGCTCTTTCATTTTAACAAAGTCATAAGCTTATGTCTACCCAGTAAGTAAGTCCATTGTAAATATTGGTGAATGAATTTTTAAAAATAGATATATTATGTTATTAGCGTAAAAAGGGAAAGGCATGCAAAAGTGTTTGTGCAGCTTCAGTAATCAACCTTTCGTTTTTTTTTTCAGAAAACATCAACCATGGCCAACGACATCTTATGTTTCTGTATATTTAGAATAGCTCTTCCTATTATACAAACTATATGTGAGTATTCTGTTTCTTAATGTACTATTTATTTTATCTATAATATACATTCAATTTCGATAACTTGGTAGTCGGGAAATACATAGAAATGCTATTTTCTTCCTTTTTAATGTCCAATATTAGCCAAATGGCAAAAGTAGAACCCTTAAAATGTCCGTCTGCAGTATAAATGTTGTAATTAATAATATCAATATACAAAGAGTTAAATGCACTAAATAATTGGCAATATATTTTGACCGCTACATGAGATGGATTGAACATATAAATACTATGAAGAAAACTAGATATTGTAATGTTCGTGGGTTTAACAAAATTAACTTCTAAGACTGATAACGATAAAAACTATTTATTTACACTAATTATTAAAAAAAATAGGTTGTGAATTATTCTATTTATTTACACTGTTGTTGATATGTCACTATTCACTGCGCTATTTATTTCATTTCTATCACTGTCAATTTATTCCTGGATTCACTTATGCAACGGTAAATTTATTTTTACTTATATCGGCGTTTCGTATCTTTCTTTAAATTATACTCTTTTGTCTACTTTCTTGAACCTTCTGGAAACATCCGGATAGTTTATTTTTTCTTTGAACTGTTTAACTGCTTTCCCAGAACGCAGGTACGACACACACATTTACAAATACGGCGCACATGAAGAAAGCCGCCCGCGGCTAGTCAGCGAATCGATAAGCTGTTCACGCATACGTGTGCCCGATCGCACACGAACACACTCGTGCTCGCTACAATATGCATCTACTTTTTATATTTACTGCATTATCAAAACTAATACAAACTAATTTTTTATTGGTTATATATTATGTCTTTTTCAGTAGTGTTGCTAGTTATTGAATCATAGCATGGGGACGTGCGTACCTATAGTAATCTATTAATTGCTCTGATATCTTTACAATGTAGAATAATCAGAATTATTTACAAGAAAAACGATAGGCTCCTATTACCATTAAGGGTATTTCTAAAATAAATGACAAACTTTGGAAGGTGTTAACTGCAATAGGAAATCGCATGGTGAATAAAGCAACATAATTAAAGCCCAGATATGCCTATTGTCCTTTCAAATGGTCAGAATGCATAGCATTTTAAAATCCGCTTCAAAGTTTGTTCTAAATAGTGATCTGTAGATGGCTCCACATAAAGATCACGTTCGAAGAGTATAGAAAACAATAATATTGATACGTTCAGTTTACCACTGATTAGAAGTGTGCACACATACAGCAAAGATTGATAAAAGACTAGTCGGGTGGGTTTTAAATTTTTTTGCTGTATTTCTGGAAGATTTATCTTCTTACTTTTCTAATTAGTTGCCAAAATGATAATATAATAAAAAGAACACTGGAGATTTTACTGACTTTTTAAATGGCGGTGTCCTTGCAAAAGGATAATAGGAACATGGGGGTATTTTATGGAATATGTTTATATTGCAGAGGACTAATTCTACATTATTTATTGATCAGTCTCGACGAGGATGATGACAGTGGTAACACTCCATTAGATATTACTATGATGCCATCGATAAATTCCTGTGACGATGCTCCAGACGAAGATTCTGGCGATGAAGATTTGTTGTCCGTTAACAGTCTGCCCGGTACTCAACTCATGGCTGAAGCTGAAATTGCTGACCACTTTAACGATGAAGACGATATTCCTTTGTCTATTATTCAGATAAGTTGCAAAAAAATCACAAAAATATGATTGAGCGGACGACGACATAAAATTGAATAAGGTACAAGGGCCAGTGTATTCCACTGTTAAAAATGAGAAGCCTCCAGTGCAGTTGCTTTACAACTTTTTTGACGAAGAAATTTTTGATTTATTCGTGAAATATACTAACCTTAATGCCCCTAAGAAAAACAAAACTGCTGACATCACTTCTAACGAAATAAGATTATTTTTGGCATGCTAATACTTTTAAGGGGATACGTACGTTTGCCTAGAAGAAAAATGTATTGGGAAACGGCAATTGATACAATGAAATGGTTTTCCGAGCAATATCAAGGGATAATTTTGAATACATAATATCCAATCTCCATTGTTGCGATAACAATAATTTGGACAAATGAGACAAACTCGCCAAAGTTCGTCCATTCTTCATTGGCATAACCAAGCAATTTTTAGAATACTCAAATCCAACTGAAAACCATAGGATAGACGAATGCATGGTACCTTATTTTGGGAAGAATGGATGCAAATAGTATATCCTAAATAAACGTCTTAGATTTGGATATAAAATGTGGATGGGCTGTACACGTGACTGTTACATAGATTGGGTAGAGCCTTATCAAGGTTCCAAGTCGGTAGTAAAAAGTGCATATAAAAATTTTGGTTTGGGTTCATCGGTAGTTTTCGTTCTGCTTCTAAATTATCCTATCATTTATTTTTTGACAACTTTTTTACTACAATACCACTAACTGAAGCTCTCTCACAAAGACGTTTACGTGGCACTGGAACTATCCGGGAGAATCGAAGCGCAAACTTTCCAGTAAGCAACAAAAATGAAATGAAAAAGAAAGAGCGAGACTGTTATGAGTATAAGTCATCTAAGAATAAGATCATAGTTGTAACAAAATGGTGTGATAACAATGTTGTGTGTATTGCTTTAAATGCTATTGCAGTAAATCCACCACAAAATGTTCAAAGGTACAGTTGAAAGGAGAAGAAAAGAATTACTTTCAAGTAGCCGCATAATATTTACATATATAATAAACACATGGGTGGGGCCGACCGTTGCGACCAAAACGTTAGTCTGTACTGAACAAGAATAAAAGGGAAAGAATGGTATTTCTTGTCTTCTTGCCTTTGGTCTTGACATTATTGAACAAAATACGTGGATAATAATACATAGCAACAGGGCGGCAAATTAGACCATCTAATATGCAGAAGAAGAATTATTCTATATTCTAGCAAGAACTGAAATCAAGAAAAGAGGAAGACCACCAAGCATTGAAAATATAGATTCTCGCTTTGATAGACTGGATCACTTTGTAGGTTAACAGGACAAAGAACTCGGTGCAAAGTGTGTCATATTAAAGTAAAAATAATTTACGTTAAGTGTCAAGTTGTATTACATATTCACTGTTTTATTCCCTACCACACTAAGAATAGGTACTTTTAGAAGTATCTTAACATATATATGTGTTTGTTTTTTTATATAATAAGATTATCCGTATATATTACTATTGTACTTTTAAAAGGACCATAAATAAACTACTAGGAAACTGCAAAGCACTAAAATTGTTATTTATTCATCCAAGTAAAGCGAACATAATATCTCAGAAAATACCAAATATTAAAAAAATAATAATTCAGCCATAAATAAACAGCTTTGTACATCGTTGATAGTATGCAGTACTATTTAAAATGCGCGTCAAAATGATTAAGAACACAATAGAAAGATAACATTAACATTCCGTAAACATTAATGGGTAAATTAATATCTTCTGGACAGGTAATTGTAATTTTATTAATTATAAGATAGATGTACAAAACAACATTGGAGTATCGTCAATATTCTTTACTTATCTTGTATGGGTGGTTCGTCAGTAGCCCTATCCAGAAAAAATTAATTACATCGGTAAATAACATTGTACTTGTAGTATCCGTAGATTAGTATTGTCGCGAGCACGAGTGTGTTTGTGTGCGATCGGCCACACGTATGCGTGAACAGCTTATCGATTCGCTGACTAGCGGCTTTCTTCATGTGCACCGTATTTGTGAATGTGTGTGTCGTACCTGCGTTCTGGGAAAGCAGTTAAACAGTTCAAAGAAAAAATAAACTATCCGGATGTATCCAGAAGGTTCCAGAAAGTAAACAAAAGAGTATTTAAAGGAAGAGACGATCGCTGAGAGAGGAAGAAATAAATTGACCGTCGCAGAAGTGAATCGGGAAATAAATTGACAGTGATAGTAGTGAAATAAATAGCGCAGTAAATAGTGATATATCAACAGTAGTGTAAATAAATAGAATAATTTATAACCTAAGTTTAGTAATAATTTAATAGTGTTTTTAAGTTCTTTAATAATTAGTGTAAATAAATAGTTTTTGTTGTTATCAGTCTTAGAAGTTAATTTTGTTGAACCCACGAACATTACAGTATCATGTCACAATTTTCTGCCGTATATCAATGTTCTACACTGACCTAACACATGATTGTGACACATTGATCTAATTATAAACAGTTCGACTGTCGTTATCTAGGAAACATTCTGTTCAAATGCTCTCGTGCTTAATGTGTACTGTTGGAGAGTTTTCTACCCTCAAGAAACTATATCGATGTCCGTACAGGCTAATGATCCGTGTACTGCACGTGAAGATACTTGTTGCTGTAATACAATTTGGCGAATGCTTTTCGTGGGTTCGATTCGCATCGTCCCTTTCATAATCACAATTAACTTGTCGCCCACGGCCTCTCAGCACGTGTAACAAAATTAACACTGTACTACTTTGTTTACGGAATTGGTTTCCATCGATCAGGTCCTCTCTGAATGTAACCGACTTTCCGCGAGTGCATTTTCTTCGGCTGCGCCATAATCATATCTGTTAATTCCATGAAAGCAAATGTTTTACGTTCAACAATTTTCATCAGTTTTAAAAGTTATATCATTCCTTAAATAAATAAGAGCATTGTATTAATGTTGTAAGTTGATTCTGTATTAATAGTTTATTGTAACCGCCTAAACTGAAATATCAAATTTAAACTAATTGAATAAATAACTAATCTAATGGAAAATGGGATAGAAGCTAATTTCCAATACAGTTTTGTCAAACATATAAGTGAGTAATTTCAATGTAAATTCGTCAATGAACAATTATTTTGATTTTAAAACTCGATGCATAAATTTTGTTTCGATACGGTGCGTTTGGTGTAACATCTTCGTCACTTTTAACAAAACGTGCATAAATAACACCTTAACATTACTTTAAACAAACTAATGAGTAACTCGTAACTAACGGAGAACGGAACCATTTCGACCTACTGACCCTGAATTTTTTACCATCGATATTACATACCCATATCATCTGCACGCTAAAACTATTTGTAGTTCGCCAGGGTCAGCGTCAAAACTACTACACTTTTTTAATAATCTTTTTTTTTTGTTTCAAAAGTGTTATAATATTTTGTTCCAAATGGCACCAGGGATCTGTGGTTAATATATTATTGGTTGTAAACGCCACACCCTTTATACAGTGTTTCTGAAATAAGTAACAAGCTTTGGAGCGTTAAACAGATGCAGCAGGCAATCGCATGATGAGTAAAGCAGCTCGATTGAGGGACAAAAAATTGTAAGAAAACCAGAAAACTTTACAATTCGTAAATTGGCAACGTACAACGAAATTGAGGGCTTGCTCCTATTATAGTACACATTATTTAGACGCCCGTATTGATAAAATTATTTAAATAATTACTTTGTTCATCGCTGATGGTATTCTGTTTAAAGTATACATCAACATGCCATTAAGAATGCAAACTGGACTGGTACCTGTAATTCTATTAATTGTAAGCATGGTAGAAAATAGAAGCAAGCCGACGAAACACTCGTCGTATAGTACTATATATACGAGAAGCAAACTGTGTAACGCTTTAGAATGAAGCGGCTGTGAATTGTGGCGACTTATAGTAATTATAAATAATAAATTGAGAGCATTTTTTACAGTCTATCACTATTTCATTTGCATGAATTTGTAAAGATAGGTAGAACTAGAACCACTTACTAACAAGAGTCTGGTCGTAGGCTGTTATCGCTGTGATTGTTACTCGCCCACGGCGGCCATGTTTATCCTAGGTTCTACTAAATGTAACACTACTAAAAAGCAGAAAAACTTTAAGCGAAATTACAAGATGACTTAAAAACTTAAATGTCTTAAAGACCAATAGATTTATCTAAGTGACTAAAAATTCTCGCTACAAATATTTATAATACCATGTTTTGCTGACATTAACAATTTTTGTTGTATCTCAGTATATCTGATACGTACATACAATAATTGTTCGTTATATTAAAACAATAGACAACTGCATAATAGTTTTATTATTCACCCTCGTTATTAAAAATTGCATGGTTTGTTAATATTGTCAGCAGTGGTTAATTTTAATGACGTCAGGGAACCCTGACTTTAAACAACTTAAAATATAAAGCTGTGTTTGACTTTTTCGATATATTTCGCAACATGTAGCAACAAAAATATTTGGAAACCTATACAAAAGTTTCGTTTAACAGAAGAAATTTGTATTTTTGTTAGCTGAAAGATTTTCACAGGATTGTTTAGAAAATTTATGTTGTCGAATCAGATTTGTGCAAATAATACCGAATGCTCTTAGGTTTAAACAAACTTTAAAGCTGGTTACAATTTCTCAACACCTCAGAAAAGTCTTCTCATAAAATTATTTGGAAGATGATAGAGAATTTTTATCAGATTTTTGCGATGTCAATAAAATCAATAATACGAGGGTGGATTGATAAGTTTCCGGCCTGACCAAGAAAAACAAGGTTTTTAAAAATTTTTTTTTTTTATTTCTCAACATAATCTCCTCCAAGGCTGATACATTTCTCATAGCGGTGTTCCAGTCTATTAATGCCATCTCTATAGACTGATTCGTCAAGCTCCTCAAAATAACCATTTACAGCTTCGATTACTTCNTTTGTGCAAATAATACCGAATGCTCTTAGGTTTAAACAAACTTTAAAGCTGGTTACAATTTCTCAACACCTCAGAAAAGTCTTCTCATAAAATTATTTGGAAGATGATAGAGAATTTTTATCAGATTTTTGCGATGTCAATAAAATCAATAATAGGTATATAAGAATGGTTTTTATTTAATGCGAACTTTATTCAAATGTGACGAGTACCAGGGCCGGATTAAGCTATTATTAAGCCCATAGCCAATGCAAGTAATAAGGCCCCCCTCCACTTAAGTAGGTTGGTACGACTATAATTTTATGGAGTGTAAGCAAACCAAAAGAATGATAATCATCAACAGTAAATTAGGTGGATTTTTCAATGTTTTGGTTAATATTAGCATAAAACCACAAGGATATAAAAGTATTCAAAACTTGGAATAAATTGATGGATGTTATAGTCATATGCTTGACAGTTATAGCAATAAAATTTATAGGAATTTTTGGAATGTTTATAGTCATTTAAAACGACTCGATACTTTAGGTATCGAAATTAAGAAATAAACCAAAATAACATAAAATAAATTGACCTTGCAATAAAACAACTGAAAGTCTTACATGTTACCAAGCGAAAAAAGAGGTAAGCATCTGTTGAAAAAAATAAATACTGTTGTGCAAGAAATAAACTTAACTTAAAACCGTTGTAAAATAAAAATGAGAGGACCCTTAAGCGGCCTTGGGCTCCTAAGTGTTGCTTATTTTGCCTAATGGATAATACGGAACTGAAAATACTCAGAACAACCTTTAATAGATTATTGGCATTGAATTGTAATTTGGAAACAACATTGTTTAAATTAATTATGAAAATGATCGATTGTAGAAACCTGCCATAAATTAGATGCAATTTAGTGAATCGAATTGTCAGATTTCGATTAAATATTTCCTCAATGAAATCTATTAAAAGTGATAAAAGGTATTCTTTAGGTAGCGAAACTGAACATGGACATGCTCCATGAGTAACTTGTTAAGTTTATTTTCCGATTTGTGTAATTATTCTTTAATAAATAAATTATAAGTAAATGTCTTACATTTCTCATATATTGCCTTGCTAATTATAAAGGATAAACATGGCTGCTACTAGCCGTATGGCCAGACTCTAGGTAGAGTATGTTGTGTGCCAATATGTAACAGTGGATACAAAATGAAAAATGAGAAAAAGTATTTTTATTTAAAGTATTTACTAAATGCTTGTCCAGAAGTATGAAATAGGCAAATTCCGCATTAAGACAAGGCAGTAACCGTAATAAAGGATTTCGTTTAGAGAAATATTTTTCTCCTGAATATATTACCAGAAAAGCACTATACGTTTTGAAACATTTTAGTTCTTGGTATGTTGATCCTGACTGCCACTCAATGTTATCTAGTTATTTTACCGTAATTCAAAAGAGAACAAGAACATTGTGCATACCTACGGTTATTTAACTATAAGTATTTAAACTTTTTCAAATTACATTTTTTCTACCCTCTATCAGAAATGATATTACTTTCTGTGTTGTAACATTGATGAAAGTTTGAAATCGTTTTTAAGCTTTTATAACATTTTAATGTTCTTTTAAGAGTATTTAATGTCAAGCCATTATTATGTACAGACGTATTTTTGTATACAACACGAAAACATGAAACGAGACTTTATCCTTTATATACACTATCTAATCGCTGGATACAAAAATCGGATCTTGTTTAAAGTATTACTTATTTAGGCTGTGCTATTGTAAGGTAAATATCCAAACCACCATTGAGATATGGTGAAGGGTTACTTTTTAATACTAAAATACAGGTTTCCAGGCATGTACCAAAATTACTTCTTCAAAATTTGGTTTATTCTACCTTAGCTTTTGATGTACATGCTATTTTATTCACCTCATACAAAGAAGTCAAGCGGATTTAGATACCAGCTGATTGAACGCGGCGTTGCATTGTCGTGTTTCCTTGCATGATTCTACCAGGGTCGTTTTTCTCGAAAACGGTTAACTTTCGGACCACAAAACATTTACTTAAATTTCTTGTTTTATTAGTTCCTATCACCTTCTCCAAGCTTGTTACTTTTTTCAGAAACATTCTGTACATTAAACGTACAACCAATCTGAACTAATTCAGTTAAAAAAGTTACTTATTTATTTACAATATATCCCAACTTTTTTCCCCCTGTATTTGGGGCTTCGTCAGGGCTAATTGTAAAATTACTTATTTTCAATTCCTTTGAGTTTGCGAGTCTGAAGATAAATAACTTAGTCTTAATTAGAATGTGGATATTTTATACACATTTGACGGTATCTTTAAAATAAATAAACTAAAAATTAAACAACCACATACATTAATTATGTATATTTGTTAAAAGATGTCCAATACGTAGAAGCTAGAATATCAATTATAATAGCGTTGAAGCTTACAATATTTTTAACCGGTCTAAGTAAATAACAATTAAAAGCTTATATTAAAATAAAGTTGCTGGCGGTGAGTTTTATCGCAATATGAAGAGAACCAAAGTGAATCTTATTAGATACAGTACAATGATTCGCGTTTTTTTTTCCAGTGTACATCCTTGTTTGATTTGACCGAGTTTTACCGACGCAATGTTAATTTTCCGGAATAGGGCGGTGGCATTTCACGTAATCGCGCTTTCGCGCCCTTTTCGTGGCGAGTTTTTAAGGCTTTGTCATCCCTGGGGAAATCACATTAGATCCAAATTCGCTTGGACTGTAAACAATAACGTGAAAATAAAAGTATGTAGGTGCCTTTATACATTCTAGAATGAGGACACCTAAAACTAATTTCATTTAAATAACCGACTACTAAAAATAACGAATATTATGAGTTAATTCACGAATAAGGATTTATATTTATACGCCGAAGTACCTATATATTAAAATTGATAAATATTTACTTACTTTTTACCACCCCGTCGGGTTGCGCTTGTCACTTAGTGAAACATGTTGAAAAAACATGAAAATACTTGGTCACAGATGTATTAAAATATATTGAAGTATATTTATTAATTTATTTATTTTCTCTTCCCCAACACTAAGGAAATTTACATTTCGATTTAAACATAACCTATGGAACATATTTAACTTAAACCAACATTAGAAAATACCACAAATGACGCGGTAAACGCCATCTGTATTACGATGCTACATTTTAAGATTACGTATGCTCCAACAAGGTCCATTTAAATATATGGATATCTACTTGCTGAAACGAATCCCGGCGTAGCTAACTTCAACGTGATAGGCACGTTACCATAATCGATCTTTTTGGATCTCATCAGCGCGTCGCAGGCAACTGCGACAGAACACAGACCGCAGGTGAAAGTTGGCCTGTGTTCTGTCGGAGCTGTCTTCGACGCGCTGATGAGATCCAACAAGATCGAAATCGCGATCCGCGTCTGGCAGTTTCGACAGAATACAGACCACTTCGAATTATTTTATTAAACCAACTTTAGTCAGTCGTTCCTAATATATAAACAATATCTCAAAACTCTCTTTGCTAAAAAAATTGGCAAACAGTAGACGTCTATTCGACTAAATACATAATTCGCTGTATTAATAGGCCTAAGTAGAACCGATCTATTAAATAATTTAGGGTTCATTCTCCTTAGATTAAACTTTTTGTAGTTACTACGTAAAACTCCACTTGATATATGAAAATCAATCCTATTAAGATTACTTAATTGAGGAATCGATGTAATTATTTATTGTCCTATATATAAAAAACATTTAGGCATTCTCTAAAGTATTTAATTTCTATACTTTTACTAATCATGTCCCATCTAGGATTCTGTATATCTAAAGTAGATCTAACCATTGGCTATAATATCAAAGAGTACACATTGCCTCTGGTTTTCTAGATCGCTTAGAATTCCTATATAAAATGTAGATACTTCTTGACAGTATTAGAAGACTTTAAAAAATGAAATTGAAAACTATAATACCAAGATGTGAGCCTAAAGATGCAACAAATCAATCAGATACAAAGTTACCTACTTTAACTCCTTATAATGCATTTTTTGAAAAAGATTTAATTCACTTTAATATTGTACCAGACCCTCCGTATATAATAATTCAGTTTACTGATCGATAAATCATGGTTAACGGAATCAAATGGCTTAACCAGGTCTGTATAAAGAAAATTAGGAACTATATCTTCATTAGTAATAGTTGATCTTCAATTTTTAAATTTACCGTAATAAATGTTTGTTTTACATTTTTCTATATTCCCACCTTTCTTTATTCATAAATAATTAGTACCTAATAGGTATTCCGATCATATTAAATTTCGATTACATACAGGTACTGTATCACTAATATTTTGTATTATAATAGAAATCAACTATGTAATAGTCGAATAACCATTCGCTAGTTATTAAATTTATATTTTTTATAATATTTACTAATGGATCAAAATACACTTCTTTTTTAAATTCACATATGTTAGTAAAAACTACGTCCAGCTAATTGCTTACAACTTTACAAGAGTCATTAATTTGTTTTAGACCTAGTTTATTTATACAGATCTGATTCTATATCCTTGAGTTCTGGATATATGGTTAGACTGAATCCATTTAAATCCAGGGATGTTAAAGTTTCCACAGAGAATAAATTCACCACCAGAATAATTCAACCGTAGAGTATCAATAGTAACTGAGAAGTTAAAAAAACCCTTTAAGTAATTTTCATTAATCGTAAAAGTTTCTGGAGGAATGTATGTGATGTATTTCCCATAAAATTGAAACCTTAATAGTATACAGGGTTATTCACGTTATTCGACACGAATGATTACGGCTATGTTCCAAGACTTTTGAAAAATTTTGTTGTAGGCGTAGGAACCCATAAGTGGTACATAAAATTAAAATTATTTTCATAATGTACAGGGTATCAAAAAATACAAAACCTATCAAAGTTACATTTTTTTAAATGGAACACCCTATGTATTTTTCTATTTTTGTATTCTATGATCAAAATAACACCGAATTACACTTCACCTAAACCTCAAAAATTTTGATATATTTTGAATTTTGTGAAGATTTTAAATTCTCAATGTGTATTATTACCGCTTTTAAAACCAAATTTAAATTGAAACCGGTTAATTGATTATGTTTTGTATCACCATTGTGAAAAATTGACTAACGTATACAGGGTGTCCAAAAGTTAGAACTAAATAAATACAGATTAAATATGGAAATAACTTGTTTACTTTAAATAGAACATCTTGTATTTTACAAAAACAGTTGTAGAATTTAGAACTTCATCGAATACTACTTCACCTCCCTATTAACGTTTTCATGAAAAATGCTCATTTTCAGAGCGCAAAGCTATTTTAACATATATAATATTTATTAAGTCCTATCTCTGTAGCTGATGCATCTACTAACCTTCTTAAAAGGCTCATTTATGTATAATAAAACCGTACTCCTCCTTGCAAGTTCACAAAGTATCCCGAAAGAAATAAAAATACAAATTTTACAACCTCCTTCAAAGTGAAATGTCTACGCTCTCATCAGAATATAAACAAATATTATTTAAAACGTTCAATTTATTTTTCAATTAATTTTAGTATAAATACTTGAGTAGTTTCACGAATTTTAATACTTTGTACAACTTGAAATAGTTATTTAAAGTGATTAGTCAAACAGATTCGTAAATAGAAACATTCTAATTAATGATTCAATTTTGCATTTTTGAGGTAAGGCAAAACCTCGTGATGTGTTACTAGGTTTAAATTTAATGCATAATAGAAAAATGAAAAGTATTGTTATAAACGTAGCAACGAAATGTAAGAATTTAATGTAAGTACTTGCTTTATACATACTTGATCAAGATTATAAACAGAAATAGAAGGGCAAATCGTAAATCGTTCTGTTCTGAGTAAGAATTTCTGCCATGTTTTAACTTCTTATTGATTCAGGAAAGTAAACATGTTAGACCGCCACACCTTGAGCTATACTAACTTTTATCGCTTGATAAAGGTTTATTCTGTAATACAGGTAAATATTAGGGTGCTTTTTGACATTAACACTGCTTTTTAGAAAAGGATTGTGGTAGATGATGAAAAAGTAATTGTCAAAATTTGGGGCCAAAATTATAATTTATTATCTAATATATAATAATTTATTAAGTATAAGTAAGTTCTTAAATAATGCTGAATGTTTGAAATTACGATAACTCAGCCTCTTCTAAAGCTATTAATGTAGGTATAAGTTGATTTTCACAATTGTTAATTTTCCAATTATAAAGAAGTTATTGCAGTCGGCCTGAAAATCAAAATTACGGTATTTAATATCTTTTGCATTTTGAAGGACACAATAGCATTGCTGCATAATTTGGAAAAGTATATGTGTCTGCATGTATTATTGTCGAAAAAGTGTCCCATCTATTTTCGAAACTAAAATTATAAAAAATCAGGGTTCGTAGAACCTAGCGTAAATATACGAAAAATAGTAGCCTCAAAAATTCACAAATTGCCATGCTCTATAATCTATATAATTTAATAACAGCGAGGAAGAATTAGAGATAGCATTAAATAAAATGGAAGCAGTACTGACAGATCAGTACTGTATTAAAATAAATAAAAGTAAGACTAAAATACTGGTATGCAAGGGAAGTAAAAGTAGTGAAAGAGTGAATATAAAGATAGGAGACGAAAAATTAGAAGAAGTGGCTGATTTTAGATGTCTAGAAAGTCAGATAAGTCAGGACGGAAGGAGTAGTAGGAATATAAAGCAGAGGATAGCGCAGGGTCGTGTCGTCTTTAATAAAAAGAAGTTACTTCTATGCTCGCGAACGGTTAATCTAGAAATTCGAAAAAGGTTGTTGAAGGTGTATGTTTGGAGTACGGCGTTGCATGGGTGCGTAACATGGACAGTGGGCGCGGCGGAAAAGAAAAGGTTAGAAGCTTTCGAAATGTGATGTTATAAGCGAATGATTAGGATAACGTGGGTAGAAAAAGTTAGAAATGAAGAGGTATTAGAAAGAATAGGAGAACAGAGAACTCTCTGGAAGTCAATAAAAAATAGGCGAAATAGGTTGGTAGGTCACCTTCTCAGACATGAAGGTCTAGTCGGAGACATATTGGAGGTAGAAACAGGAGTTAGGGGGGGGTAGAGGCAGATCTAGGTTAGATTACTGTTCGCAAATAGTTAAGGATGTGGGTTGTTCTTGTTTTAGGAAAATGCGAAGTTTGGCTCGGGATAGGAAAGAGCGGAGGCACATGTCCAACCAATCTCAGGGCTGACGACCTTATGATGATATGATGATGGTGATGATGAATTGAATTTTGTATATTTTTGACATAAAAATTTTTTGGTTTTTGTATATTGGCTAACAGTAAGGAAACCATCATATAATACAGACCATCCACAAACTAATTTTATCAGTGAATTTCGAAACAAGTATTTTTTTGGGAAAACGCTAGGTACTCGTCATCTAATATGAATTTCGATCAAGGCTTTGTATAGGCGTGAAACGTTAGAAACGTTTGGGATGTGGTGTTATAAAAGGATGGAGGATGGTGGAGGAAGTCAANAAAATAGTAGCCTCAAAAATTCACAAATTGCCATGCTCTATAATCTATATAATTTAATAACAGCGAGGAAGAATTAGAGATAGCATTAAATAAAATGGAAGCAGTACTGACAGATCAGTACTGTATTAAAATAAATAAAAGTAAGACTAAAATACTGGTATGCAAGGGAAGTAAAAGTAGTGAAAGAGTGAATATAAAGATAGGAGACGAAAAATTAGAAGAAGTGGCTGATTTTAGATGTCTAGAAAGTCAGATAAGTCAGGACGGAAGGAGTAGTAGGAATATAAAGCAGAGGATAGCGCAGGGTCGTGTCGTCTTTAATAAAAAGAAGTTACTTCTATGCTCGCGAACGGTTAATCTAGAAATTCGAAAAAGGTTGTTGAAGGTGTATGTTTGGAGTACGGCGTTGCATGGGTGCGTAACATGGACAGTGGGCGCGGCGGAAAAGAAAAGGTTAGAAGCTTTCGAAATGTGATGTTATAAGCGAATGATTAGGATAACGTGGGTAGAAAAAGTTAGAAATGAAGAGGTATTAGAAAGAATAGGAGAACAGAGAACTCTCTGGAAGTCAATAAAAAATAGGCGAAATAGGTTGGTAGGTCACCTTCTCAGACATGAAGGTCTAGTCGGAGACATATTGGAGGTAGAAACAGGAGTTAGGGGGGGGTAGAGGCAGATCTAGGTTAGATTACTGTTCGCAAATAGTTAAGGATGTGGGTTGTTCTTGTTTTAGGAAAATGCGAAGTTTGGCTCGGGATAGGAAAGAGCGGAGGCACATGTCCAACCAATCTCAGGGCTGACGACCTTATGATGATATGATGATGGTGATGATGAATTGAATTTTGTATATTTTTGACATAAAAATTTTTTGGTTTTTGTATATTGGCTAACAGTAAGGAAACCATCATATAATACAGACCATCCACAAACTAATTTTATCAGTGAATTTCGAAACAAGTATTTTTTTGGGAAAACGCTAGGTACTCGTCATCTAATATGAATTTCGATCAAGGCTTTGTATAGGCGTGAAACGTTAGAAACGTTTGGGATGTGGTGTTATAAAAGGATGGAGGATGGTGGAGGAAGTCAATAAAAAATAGTCGAGGTAGATTGATAGGACACCTTCTCAGACATGAAGGGCCAGTTAAGTGTTACCCATGACAAATCAAGTAGTCGTACAGAAGTATTACAGTGGGCATTTGTTAAAAACTACGTATTTGGTTTTCCTTATTATGAATAAACCACTCTAAACTCTCATACGTCGCAATGCAACAGGTCTTTGCATATATAACTTATTACACCTCTAGCCAGGTTGCTGTGCCATAAGTCCTATTCTCATATCTTCTCAAGAAAGAGCGCCCTCGAAATTCGGAATTGGATGGAGAAATTTGACGATTGGTACTTCTGTGCACGATAATTGTTCGAATACGGGTTGCTTTGCTAAAATATTCTTATTCATTAGCAAATGCACTTTATATATTTTAATAAAAAACCACGTAAACATACAAGAATTATTACAGCTACGATAATGAAGACGTGTGAATAGTAAAACAAATAAAATAATTCGAAGTGGTCTGTATTCTGTCGAAACTGCCAGACGCGGATTGCGATTTCAATGTTTTTGGATCTCATCAGCGCGTCGCAGACAGCGTTGACAGAACACAGACCAATTTTTACCTGCTGTCTTTACAGTGTGTTTTATAAAGTTACCACAAATGGCGCGGTAAACGCCATCTGTAGTATAATGCTACATTTTAGGATTACGTATGCTCCAAGAAGGTCCATTTAAATATATGGATATGTACTTGCTGAAACGAATCCCGGCGTAGCTAACCACTACGTGATAGGCACTTTACCATATCCACTTCGAATTATTTTATTCGATTATGGTAACGTGCCTATCACGTAGTGGTTAGCTACGCCGGGATTAGCTTCAGCAAGTAGATATCCATATATTTAAAGGACCTTGTTGGAGCATACGTTATCCTAAAATGTAGCAT
>NW_020438969.1:265135-281829 GCF_000699045.2 Agrilus planipennis | reverse complement strand
GGCATTTCATTACTACAATAATAATTTACCTGTGAAATGTTATCGTTTTCTCTACTAAAAATCTATTTCGATATCTCACATCTATGCTACGCGTTTCCTGACGGCTAATTATTTAACGCTTTTTACGCTTTGAATATCAAGTTTCGAAGCTTTTTGGTTTTTGTCCTAAAGTGGTAATTACAAAAGTCGGAAAAAGGCCAACATTAAACGCGGCAAACATTCGGCACTCATAACACTTAAAATTAATTTTGTTATTAATATTATATGTTAATCTTTACTGGCAAATTAGAATTGTTAACACTTGAAAGTTTGATTTCATTTTCACTTAATTACCATTTAACTTTTTTGTGTAGGTAGATACGCCACTCTTCTTCTGCTATGTTTAGCGGCAGTAATGCGGCCATCCGTAGAAGGAGGATTATATTTTCTAGCTTTCTTAGCATCCGCTACGTGGTGGGCTTGTTATAAAGAACTTCAGAAAGGATTTGCTATTGTTTTACGAATTTTAATGGTTATTATTTTCGTTCATATATTTTGCATCTATTTGTTCCAATTGCAATGGCCTCAAGAGTATTTGGACGGTAACAGTACGTATGCTAGGTAACTATCGAAAATAGCGTATGATTTTATCAATTGACTTTAATTAACAATTATTCATAAAGATATTTCGAATTGTCGCCGCTTATAAGTGTCGATTGTGATGATCCAAGGGTATTTATTTGGTCGGATCTGAAATGGGACAGTTACTGGAATCCGATTATTTTATTGATTCTATATTTTGTTGCTGGAGGTGAATCGACATTATTATTTATGCCACAGGTAAATACTAATATTGATCGTGTTTGTGAAGTTAATTGTTTTAAATACATTGTGTTAATTACATATGTTGGCTTATTAATAAAGTAATAAATGCCTGCAGTCTAAGACACTAACGAAATATGGCTTCATGGTGTAAAGCAAACAATAATAATAAAAAAACTAAGGAATTACGGGGGTATCCATATAAAAATAAGTAAGTGTCAATAAGGGCTAACGGCTGTTTTGAGATGAGTTTGTTCGTCAGGGTTTTTTTTTCACGATGGGATCGCTAAACTGTAACCCCTGCATTATGTTAGAATTAAAACATAATAAAAATTTTATATTTCCAAAAAGTCATAGAAATATATATCGTTTGTTTGATATACTTATCGGATTATCACATTGAGTGGGTAAAGGATTTTGCAGTTAATGTTTAATAATGAACAGCTTTTGTTCAAGTTTTAGACCATTGCATTGACGATTTACTGTTACTTAAAAATTTAATTATGGTTCGATGAGGAATGCTTGGACACATTTAAGTCCATCAGCAAGACGTCGAGAGATAAAAACTAATAAATTTTGTTTTTCTTAAAGCAAATCTTTTTAATGTATAAGATAAATTTATTGCGTGTTATTGTGACAGTAACTATATATGTATATATAATAAAATAAATATACAGGGTATTAGGAAATTCGATACATTCCCTTGGAAGGGTTAAAGTAGAGCTCATTTGCGATTGATTTTGTCCTGTGGTACCCTGGTCAATAATTGTCAGTATTTGAGAAAATTAAAAATAAAAACGTAAAAATTTAATTATTTCAGAAACTAACAGTTATCGACTAGGGTATCACATGATAAAATCGATCGCAAATGAGTTCTACTTTAGCCCCTCGAATTTTCTGTAGCCCTGTATGTAACTATACAATATCAATACTGTCGATACAACTAATAAAATTAAATCAAGAAATGATTTTATTTATGAGCAAAAATTATCCAAGAATACCGTCACCTAATTCTTTGAAAGTAAGTCGAAAATTCAGGTATTTGGAGTTATGAAAATATCACTAGAAAAAAATAATATGGTATCATTATCATCATTTTGAAGGAAATAAAATAATGAAATGATAAATTTTTGAAATGTTTACACTGAAGAATGTATCTGTATGGAACTCTCGGAGCGCAAATTTAACCAGGATTTATCGGATATTTGTTTAGATCAGAAGAGTATTAATACTAATAAAATTATATGTTCTTAATTGCTCTTATTGTTATTTTTTTAATTTATAGTTTTACAAGTATACGTGAATATTTCACTAATTTTTTTGAACGACTTCTAGTGATTTGTTATTGAATTGGTTATTTGTAAAATTGATCTGATTTCGTGTACATAATATTTTTTCCTTCTTTTAATATTTGTTTTTCTAATAAATTAGACATTAAACAGCAGTTAATTAATTGAACCGAAAGTAATTGAAGATCACAAAATACAATAGCGATTTAATAAAATGCCTATTCATTATCGTGATAGTTATCGTGCGTGTAAACTCTCGCGATTTAATGTATTTAATAAAATTGTTTTTTATTTATTTTTCACATAAATAAAGAAACCTATTAAATAATAAGTAATAAAAAGAGTAATCTAACAATTTTTTCAAATTAAAATTATGTAAGAGGCTTTCTTTCTTCCAGCTTATTTATTCTACAGTGGGTGTTAAGCTTTATTCGGATAATTGGTTTAACAATATTAACATTTGCAGATACAAAAGAAACCGGGTGCTTTTAGTCGCTTAGAAAATAGTTTCAGTGGCCCTCTGAGTCGCCAATTGTCTCAACGTTTATCAGGAAAACGAATGAGACGTTCAAATACTCAAAGACATCGATGGCAAACTGCTACTCGGAAAGTCCGAGTAAGCTACCACTGTTGTAGTCATCAATTCGCATTTGTCTTTCTGTATTTTTTTAACTTATTTTCTACTCTACGCTCTATTTTAATTAAATGTTTCAGTATAATTGGTCTAATAGTAATTTACACATCTGCTTTTAAATGTTTGGCGTGAGGCACTGATTTAATTTATTCTAGTTATCAGTTAAGATAATATAAATTTAATTATTCTGCATATGCTTTCAAGGACAAACTTCACGCACATTGCTGATAAATTTTGACTTTTCTAGTATTACTTTTAAAAAATGTCTCTCAAACATTCTGTCAATTGTTGTATTTCATTATTCTATTGATAATGAAACAATTTAATGAAATTTATTTATTAATTAATATGCAAACCGGTTTGCCGATGTCACACATTATAAGTTTTAAGGGTGTAGTGTTCAGTGTTCTTTCGAAATTATTTTGATATGTTTAATTGTTATTCTTGATTATTAAATATATGTTTAAATGACAACTAAATGAATGAGAAGAATAATAAACGAAATTGCAGTAATAAATAAGTAAAAGATATACAGGGTCGCCGAGCAGGGCAACCGGCCAGAGCGTCACTCTTGCAAGGGTCTCGCGCACTCGCGCAACAATCCAAGCAGAGCAGAAAAATATACTAATAGTACTAGTTTTATGAAATATTACAAATGGCGCGGTAAACGCCATCTGTAGTACAATGCTATATTTAGTGGAATTTAATATACTCAACAAGGTCGATTTGACTACGCCGTGGATTCAGTTCAGCAAGTAGATATCCATCTATTTAAATGGACCTTGTTGAGCATATTGAATTTTACTAAATGTAGCATTGTACCTAATAGTAGTAGTGTTTATTTCAATTTATTAGTCTTAACAAAAGCCGCAAGAATCATATATGAATCCCTGATTATTTTAAGACATTAATGACTATCATAGAACAAACAAAATAGCTCAAACCCCAACGCCAAAATACAACACTGTAGTTGTCCGAAGCACTTTTCGGTAACAAGGTTACCTTCTTCAGGGACTGAAAAGTGCTTCGGACAACTACAGTGTCGTGTTTTGGCGTTGGTGCTTCAGCTATTTTGTTTGTTCTACAACAACCACCAAAGTTTTTTCCAATTTTCATAATGACTATCATGATTAATAATTTGTTATCGGTGTGTTTATTAATTTTTGTTAATTTCCAATACACAATTTTAGAACTTTAAATTTCATATATTAAAAAATAAGTATCATCATTAAAACTAATTCCACAAAGACAAGGACCTCGCAAAAATCTACTCGCCCGCAGCTCCGCAATGGCTAAGGTCGCCCCTGTAGCCCCTGTTTCCCTTAGTACCTACCACAAGTAACTTTTAATTTTGTTTGGATGTTATCAACGCTAAACTAAATTCAAAATGGGCGAAGAATGTGCCCGTTTTTTTATATTACTTGTGGTAGTTAGGAGTGAACCTCTTTTATCGTTATTTTAAAAGAATGAGATAGGTCGTTAGAGTAACAAGTTCAGCAAAACTTCTCATATAGTTGAAGGAGCTACTGAAGGAAAGTTAATATAATTTGGCAAACTATTTTAAGTTTCTAAGACAATGAACATTACAACCCTCTTTGCTTATAATAAGCTGTTGCAAATATTAAGCTGCATATATTACACACAATACGAAGGTGATACAATTTGAACATTCTGATCAAATTAATGTAAATTCGAAGATCTTGTTTAAAATGTTGAATTCTATAATTCTAATTAATTATTATGCCTTTCGTTTTTAAATTAACTATTTTTCTATTGATTTGAAAAAGGATTATAATTGCATTTCAAGATTATTCTTTCTATTCTTAAATGATCACACTATTTATTCTTTCTCGTTTTTTTCGTATTTACGTATGTATAGATTTAATTTGGCTGTACACTGCAGAATTCTCATAAATTAGGTGTATTTTACATTAACTGCTTTGAATTGATTTGGAGTAAACAGATAGGAATTTTTAAAATACTAATAATTGTAAGCTAATATCATCTATCTCTTTTTTAAAAAAAATTGATGTTTTAAGTTCATTTATGAATATTTTGGGTCATTAAAAAGTATATTACTTTTCATTTATCATTTGGTTTAAAATTTATTTTTCAAATTTACTTGCTCACATCACGACTTCAATTATTTTGTAAATTAGATGTAATAAGTTGTTAAATAACACAGATCTCCAAATTACTTTTTACTTTTTTTTCTCTCCCTTGTATTTTGTAACGTTTTAAGCGTTTTTGGGACTGCTAGTAATGAATATAGGTCACTTTTTACCTATCTTATCAGGATTTTTCAGGAAAATAAAACGAAATAATTAAAAAAATGGATTTTTAATATTAATAGCTTGAAAAACTTCTGCAGTCACATGATTCTTCAAATAAGACGTACCTAGGAACATAGGGGTTAATCACATCAGATCTTTTCTGTTTCTAAAATTAACTGTTAGGTAATTATACAGGGTGGCGCAAAATGTACGCAATATGCTCATTGCAACCAAAGTGTAAGTTTAATCGAAAAATTCTTCAAGTAAAACTTGTATCCTATTTTAATGTGAGATCATCTATATTATCTAAATTTGATTTACTATACAGTGTTGTATAATAGAAAAAAGAAGGTTTTGTTTAAATAGTAGTCATGCGAAATATGGCTGCAATCGAGGATATTCAAATGTTTTTTTTTTCGAGTCAAAAGGCCCAAAAATTTCGCAATATGCTCATTGCGGCTAAACAGGAAGTTTAATCACAGAATTTTTCAAACAAAACTTGTTTCCTATTTTATTACAAGATCGTCTGTATTACCCAGATTTCAGTGTTCAAAAATAAACAAAGAAGGTTCCATTTAAACGGCAGCCATGTGAAATATAGTTTCAATCGCAAAAGTTACAGGAAAAAGTTGTTAAGAAAATGAAAATTCAAATGTTTTTGATTCCGCTCGACTGATTAATTCGAAAAAAAGAAAGCAATGAATATCGCCGCGATTTTTCGTATAACCCCATATTTTGACATTCTAAATAACTTCTCCCTATAACTTTTTTCGATTAGACCCATATTTCACATGGCTGCCGTTGAAACGAAACCTTATTTATTCTATTTCTGAACACTCTGTATAGTAAATTAAATCAGGATAAATTGAATTAAAATAGGGAACAAGTTTTGTTCAAAAAATTTTTCTATTGAACTTACAGTTTACAGTTTACCTATCTATAATTAACGCGGAAAAAAAAGTAAGAAACCTATAATTATAAAAGCAAGTATTTAAAAAGTATGTTACCTATATTATTTCGTCGTTTGGATAATATAATAAAAATTTACTGTAAATACTAAAATAAAAAAAAACTTTTAGGAAATTCATACAATTTTACAAGAGGCCATTTTGTGCAATTTATGTCTTAGTGAATTTTGATTTTAATGTTAATAAGTGGAAGCAAAGTATTATGTAGACTATCACAAGTAATTTAAGAATCTGAAAATTATTATCAAATTCACACTCTGTAGAACAAACGGGAATAAGATAAAAATAAAATAACGAAAAATCCTGATGCATTATAATTTTTTAGTAATTTCTACGTTTTGAGCTCTGAATGGTTTACAAAAATTAATAGTCAAAACTTAGGGAGAGAGATCGTTGTAGATCTGTGTAATTTTACCACTGCTTTCTCATTTATTATTTTGATCAATTCTTAGGAGATGTAATATTCACTAACTCTGTTTTTTTATTGCTGATGCTTGGCTTTGATCGTTCTAGGATAATAATGATTCAGAAGCTGTAAGTGAACGAACCCCCGTATGTATCTGTTTATTTTTTTCTTTTTTTTTTTTCATTTTTTCAGCACAAACAAGGTGACTTATTGGTTGGGAGTATCACCAAATCATTATTTAAAAAAATTTAATGGGTACATATTATATTTATTTGTTTAATGTTTATATTTTTGTTTTCTAACAATTTTGACTCACTAGGTTACTTGTTTGTGTAATATTACATTAATACGATATACTTTACTATAAGCCTCTGTTGACTTTATTTAGCACATATTCTTTTTGTTTTCACATTTTCTTAGAAACAATAAGTTATATCTATTATTTACTTACTATATTCCCTTTGTTGTCAAACAATTATTCTAGCCTGAAAACGGTTAATTAATTAGCTATAAACTCGTTTTTTATTCGATATAAGAAAATTATACATTTCCAAATTTGTTCCCTAAAAAAAATTGATATATCTAACCATTTTAGTCAAATATGAGGACGCCATATTTGTTTTGCTAAGAAAAGCACATGAAATATTTGGTCAACAAAAAAGTGATGTTTCTATTAGCCGATAAATTACCAACAAATTGAAGCTGTTGTATACAAAGGAGATTCATAAGTAACAGTAAACAAACAATGTGCTATCATCTACCTTTAGATATTTACATATTCCGTCATAATCAGACGTGGTGTCTTCATATAGGGCTATTAAAGTTAAATATGAGCGCGTGTAATAACTAGTTGTGCATTGAACAACCGCGTATATCTGATATGATCATATACCAAATTTCGAACGTACTAAAAGAAATGTATTGCGTTCATACACGAATTTTAAACAATCGCCATTTTTGCAATACCTTAACAAGTGTAAAAATAAGTACTTAGGCATGCTCTGTATCTCTTGTAGAAATGCATCAAAAATACACAAGAGAGTTATTTTAGTATGACATT
Source organism: Agrilus planipennis (assembly GCF_000699045.2). Classification (NCBI taxonomy): domain Eukaryota; kingdom Metazoa; phylum Arthropoda; class Insecta; order Coleoptera; family Buprestidae; genus Agrilus; species Agrilus planipennis. The sequence continues at coordinate 274,398 of NW_020438969.1, read as the reverse complement.
AACCCAGATTTTGAAAGTCACTTGTAATATTGTTTTTGAATGTAATCACTATTGCGGAATGAATCAAGTCATATGAACAGGGTTTACCTTAATTATGCATTCAATTGAATTCGCTGCCCAAAAAATTGAGAAAAGGAAAAAATTTGTTGTTACACATTCAAAAACAGTGAAACGCGTAGTTATGAAATACTCCGCGTGGATCGCTGTAATCGTATTTTTACGAAGCTGTGTGAATTGGCAAATGAAAATTTGTTTTTTAAATTTTATCTATTCTACTCGATTGTTGATGATTGTTGATGCAATTTTATTATTTGTTGATAATTATCTTTTTACTTGTTAATAATTATTGAGTATGAAGTTAGCAAATAAAAGTATTATTTTATTTTTTATTTTCAATTTCTCTAGATTGGTAGGAAATCATTTATTGAACTCAAATTATAACATTCAATTGTTAGCTTCACACTTAACATTACAAATTCTTAGTAACTAATAAAAATGCATTTACAGTCATCAATAATAAGATGGATAAAATACAAAAAACAAATTTTCTTTTGTCAATATCACACGAGCGTAAGAGTGAAGCGAATACGCACCTGCACTGTATATGATCATATCTGATGATTAACTGTAGTCAACAGAATAATTTAATTGAAAACTATATAAAAAGGATTTCTTTACCACAAATGACAATTATTTTATATATTTTAGTTAATACGAAGCGTAAGTCCTTCTAAAAGGTACGGAAGTGGTAAGAAGTCGTCCGTTATGCAAGATTCTTCAGGAAGCATTACTGTGACACAAGATGGACAAGAAGAAATACAAATGCGACACTGGGGTAATACTATTATATACTTTTTCCTTGTCTTTTTAAACCTCTAACTTTGATTAATTTGGTAAGGACGACTGTGATACTAATTTGTTGTAGATAAATCAGAAGACGAAGAGCAACCAAATTGGTTTGATAAGTTGTTATTTGCTATTGAGTCCTTTATCCAGTTTGTAATTCGATCTTCATACATTGCTACAAATATTATTATGATGGTAAGTTACCTACTTGATAGACACGTTACTAAAATCGAACAAACAAATTCGAAGTGGTGAGTTACGCTGTGGATTCAGTTCACCAAGTAGATATCCATCTATTTAAATGGACTTTGTTGAGCATAATGAATTCCACTGAATGTAGCATTGTACTACAGATGGCGTTAACCGCGCCATTTGTGGTATTTGTGGTCTGTGTTCTATTGAAACTGTCTGCGACGCGCTGATGAGATCCAAAAAGATCGAAATCGCGATCCGCCTCTGGCAGTTTCGACAGAATACTGACCACTTCGAATTTGTTTGTTCGATTTTTCAAACGTATTTCCTATTTGTAAAATGTAAACTCCAGTTTTGCCATTAAAAGTTTTGCTAGTATCAACGATCAAACATTATAAAAAATGATGAATGAAAGTTGCTCACATTGGCTATTGAAGGTATTAGAAGCTTAAAAAGGAGACAAAGAGACATTCTATGAATGCCTTATAATTCTTTAACTGTGCATGTAAAAAACATTCGAAAAAATTTCACTTATTAGATGAACCCAAAACTAAAGAAACTATGGATTCAATTTCTTTCTCTAATTACAATGTGTAAAAGACCAGAAACAAAATGGGGTTGTAAATATTTTGATATAAAAATGATTGATGGTGTGATTTTACATCAATAAAATTACTTGCAACCCTGTTTTGGCTGATCTTTCACGCTAAGCAAACTAATTTAATTAAAATGGTGACGAAGGCAAATAAGAAAGCATATAGAAGAATTATTTGTTGCTGAACTGAAGAAATTACATAATAAAGATAGAAAAACTATATCTCACTCACTTCAAACAGAAAAATATGTATCATACTTCTTCGCAGCTGGTGATGTAGTGCAAACACAACTATTAGTCTAGAAAAACTCCAATATTTAAAAAATGAGTAAATGCCTGCAAGGTTTTCTTGAAAAATATTTTATACTTAAGTAAATGTAGAAAATTAAATAGGTACCACAAAAAAGTATCTTGAAAATACGTATTTTGCATTTAGCATTTAAAATACAAGAGGGAAATCTATTTTGTATTTTACATTTGAAATAACAAATCAAAAAAGGATTTACATTTTGTATTTAAATATCAATAAAAAACCATTTTGCACGTTTCTATTCACTTGTTAATACAATTTTTAGACTTGGAGTATAACATACCATAGCTGGTTAACATTCATCTTATTGCTGTGGGCAAATCTTCTTTGGATAATTCCTAATCAGAGAAGATCTATGCTACGTTCTAGTCCATTTTTGGTGTTTTACGCATGGTTTTTATTAATTTCGGCCTATATTTATTCAATGAATTTGACTGAAGATGAACTTCCATCCCACATTAAAAATATAAATTTAGCACAAATTGGATTTCAAAAAGTTACCGAGTTACCTTGTAATCCGTTACTGGTGAAATGTTTATATACTGCTATGTTCTGGATAACTCTAAGACAGTATATGCAAGAAAGAAAAGAAGCCCAGCGTAGCAATACTTTAGCTGATATGGTAGCTCCTTTGCAAGTAACTGTTACAACTGTTCAGGGTGTTGCCAAACAAGAAGAACACCAGAGCAAATTGTTGGAACAAATAGGAAAAATTTTTAAAAGGTTTCTTACAAAATTTTGGATTTGGGTTGTCGCCATCACTCTTTTTGCGGTTGCTATAACCGGTAAAAATATGACAGTGTTTAGAATAATATACATGGCGTTATTCTTATTCTTTATATTAAGTTTTCAGGTAAGTTTTTACCTAAACGGGTTTTCAAAAAACTTAAACTTTTAATACATACTTTTCCGGCTGGGCTGCCGTGGTCTATTNTTCTTATTCTTTATATTAAGTTTTCAGGTAAGTTTTTACCTAAACGGGTTTTCAAAAAACTTAAACTTTTAATACATACTTTTCCGGCTGGGCTGCCGTGGTCTATTTTTGGTAGAAATTTAAATGTTTTTTTTTTCAAAGATTCAGCCGTCCTTACTAGCAGAATTATTTCAGGCGGGTGCTACACGGTTTTATTGTAATAATACCGAAATAGAAAAATTCTAGGTTGCTTGAATAGCTTAAAGTGCAATAAAAACATTTTTGCCAAAACCAAAAAACTCGTAGGCTAATAATTGAGTTAGGGGTGCGATGTTTGGCTTATTAATAAAGCACTTAAAAGAAAATCCAGGCGGGAGGAATGATAAAATGAAGAAAGAAAAATGCTATATTATGCCTCTGTTGTGATTGAGATAAATATGTAAAAGCTTCATCAAATGAGGATTTACAGTTTCTACTTAAAATTGATTACGGCAACGCAGCCCAAATGATATTTCATTTATTGGGTACACTTTTCTTGTAGATGTCTTTTAAAGTTTGGCGAAAAATGATGTTTGGATTTTGGTTAATTGTAATTATTTATTCCATGATTATTTTGATTCTTGTTTATACTTATCAATTTGATAATTTTCCGGAGTATTGGAGGGATTACCTTCATGTACCTGAGGACCAGTAAGATTATATTATTTATTAATCTAGTAATTCATTCAAAAGTAAAATATCTACTTTTTTGTATTTATTTATCATTGAATTATTAATAACCAAATTAGAAACAGAGATTGTTTTGTATTTCTAATTGATGAACTTTATCTTTTAGTTATAGCGAATATTACTTTGCGTTAGTATATTATACTAAATAGTGTATTTTTTAGGCAAAATGATATAGGTTTAGAAAGATACGAAACCAAACGTCTGTTTATAAGACTTGTTACTCCAACATTTTTTGTTATAATAACAGTAATTCAGCTGCATTATTTCCATAAAAATTTCCTAGACATATCGGAACCTAAAAATGTTAGTATTATAGATAGTAGGTCCGAAGAAGGAAGTTCGATACAGGGGCAACAATTTGAACCTGTTAGTGAAAGAACTGATACAGATACCTCTACAATTAAATACGATTTAACAAATAGTGGACGTAAGTAGCAAAATATTGCTATTAACCGAAGAATAAGTTGAATTTGATTTCAGATACTCCGTCAATCAAACTCCAAAAAAAGTTAAAACAATACTCGAAAATAATTAGACATGCTGTTAACTTGTTTTTCTTGTTTCTTGAAATTCACATTTCAAAATTTGTTTTATTAGCTGGAATTTTTCTTTGTATTTATGACCCATGTGCTATTCATATGGTGATTATGCTTATGATGGTACTATCTTTCACATTAGGGAAAGTATTTAAAAATTTTGCTATACACTTTTGTTCTGTTCTTGTGTCACTAATGCTTCTTATCCGAATGCTTTATCAAATAAAGTATGTAGATCATACTAAATGGAACGTACAATGTGATGTAAGTATTGCCACTTTAAAAGTAAAGTAACTGTTGTAACAGATAACTTGTGAAATTTCACTTAGAATTTTCCGGAAAACGTGTCGATATATAACACCACCAATACAGCTGAGTGGCTGGGTTTTCGGAAAATCGATGCTAACAATACATTACCTCGGCTTGTTAAGTGGGATATTATTTTCATTCTAATGGCAACCTTAAGAACTACAGTAACTGTGAGGCAACAAAATCATAGGGCGGTAAGGGGTATACTTTTGAAAAGAGTGTATCTTATGTTTCCAAATATAAAGAGAGCTGACGCTGATAAAGATTTAAAGAGTTGCATAAAATACCTTTTTAACTTTGGGTTTTACAAATTTGGTGTAGAGGTATGTCTGAGATAATTTTTAACGTTTATTTAAATTCCTAGGCATTTAAATTATATTTTAGATTTGCTTGATGGCAACAGTGGGAGTGATTGGTATACGAAATGATATATATGCTGTTATTTATGGTTTTTGTTTATGTTTTCTTTTTGCTGCTAAAAGATCAACATTGGCCAAAATATGGAATGCTTACTTGGTTTATATCGCAATTATAATTCCAATGCAATATTTGATGGTAATCGGTTTTCCTCCAAACTTATGTATATGTAAGTATTAGTCGAGATGCCATCTTTTACCTTTAAGAAAAACTATTAATTTTGTTTGCAGATATTGCTTGGGATAATTCACCACTTTTAAGAAGGCTTCAGGACTGGGCGTATGTTGTAGATCCTGTTTATCCTTTACGCCCTGAAAGAATAGTTTGCGATGCAATTTTACTTTTGTTGGTTTCTCGACAAGCCTTAGTTTTTCGAATAGAAAAGAGAAACGTGGGGCAAGAATATCCAGGTGGCTCAAATGAAAGCATTATACACCATGCTGAACAAAAAGGATTTGTCAATCCTGTACCTGATTTTATAACTTTTTGTTGTTCGTATTTGGACATTTTCAAGCGGGGTATTATACTCGGATTCATGTGGGTTACCCTGGCTACTGTTTTTTTGGCTGGAACGAACAGGGTGAATATTTTTTCAATTGGATATCTACTTGGGTCCTTTATTTTCTTATGGCAAGGATCCGATTTATACTTAAGACCGATTCCACGCATTCTCAAGTCGTAAGTAAATTTAACTTAATTTATTTAATATATCACTCAAATGGTATTAATACTGTTGTTATTCATTTCCTAATTTTGTGTGATTCTAACGTTTTTTGAGTACCATGAAATTAATAACTTATTCGATTTATTGTGTTTTTACTTGACTGAAAGTTTAAGTTGAAAATTATGGGAACATGCAGCGAAAAATATTCGCAAAGTATTTCTTACATTACTTAATTAGTGATTTGCTTACTTTTCAATGATTAGGCTGTTGTGGTATCAGGGAAGTTTTAAATAATAACGTCCGTGGATAGCAACACACTTGAACGGAGGGCTATGCGAGTACACGCTTTCTCGTACTATCTCCTGTGGCTTCGCCTTCACTGACTCACGGCACTACTGGATCGCTATCCCTTTTTTTTTCTTTTTTTTTTTAATCGAGGAGGGGAAAAGACCTCCTAAAGGGGGTAGTGTCGGATTCGCCGTATCACCTATCCAAAAAAACCCCTCCTCGAGTGAGGAATATATTGTAGCGTGCACGAGCGTGTTTGTGTGCGATCGGGCATGCATGTGTGTTGGCGGCTTATCGATTCGCCGACTAGCCGCGGGCGCCTTTCTTCATGTGCGTCGTATCTGTAAACGTGTGTGTCATAAACAGTTCAAAGAAAACGAAACTTTTCCGGACGGCTCGAGAAAGTTCCTGAAAGGAAGCAAGGGTGTATTTAAAGGAAGAGACGATCGCCGTGTGGAGTAGAAATAAATTGACCGTTGCAGAAGTGAATCTAGAAATAAATTGACCGCGCAGTGAATACTGATATATCAACAGTACTGTAAATAAATAGAGTAAGTAACTCGTCACCTAAGTTAGTAATAATTTAATAGTGTTTTTAAGGCCTTCAATAATAATTAGTGTAAATAAATCGTTTTTGTCGTTGTGAGTCTTAGAAGAAGTTTTGTTAAACCCACGAACATTAGAATATAATATATAACCGGAGGTTTTACATCCCAGGGAAGGTTCTGTGGAAAAGGTTGGGAAAGGGAAGAGGATTGAGTACAGGAGAGAAATAATGGGGGGGGGGGAGTGGAATAGAAATCGGTGACCTATATAGTCTGGGCTATTATATACCTACACAAGAGCGCGCTCTCACAACACTTTCTTTTTATTAGATTCTGCATATACACCTATTGTCTTACATGTAATGAGATACAAGAGGTGTTGTTGTTATACCCAGACACCACGCGCGATATCGCTTGGATGACTTTGTTTGCCGAGTAGATCGACGTGGGCCTGGGTCGGCATTGCTTATGGGTTGGATGTTTGTATTGTCGGTATTACTGTTACTTAACACAGGTATGGTTAAGCCGTCGTCTCGGATCGCAAAAAGCGAAGTGCCACCTAAAGGGGCTCACCCACCTGAAACATTTCGCCAGTGAAAACATAACAAATTTTATTTTTGCCCAAATTTCCTACGTCAAATCTACCTTGCATTGTAATAGTTATACTATTTAAATTGCCAATTGAACCATACTGAAACTTTGGGGAGGGGCGTAAGGTAATTGTCTCTGATTGCTAAATTATGCAGGAAGATTTTATCTAATTTTTCTTGAGATAATAAGCTGGCCTGACGAGTAGCTGTTTTCTAAGAAGGTTGGTACGAAAGCTAATAAGCCGAAGTTTACATCATCGCACTTTTTTATAATAATCTGCGCGATCTTGACTGCGATTTTCTTGCAAATTGGATCTATGTCTTTCTCTTTCAAAACATTCCAAAATTTTTGATCTTGTCACTCTCTTGTATGTTGTATCCGATAATTGAATTTAAAACGTTCGAAAATCATATTTATTTTTTTGAGCAAGAAATAGTCACTAAACTTTTTTGTCGCCACTGCTGTGAGGTCGTCGTCTCAGACTCTTGAAGAAAAATTTGCTTTACTATTTCCTCTGACTTCTCTCCCATGAAGTAACACAGAAGATCATCTTATTCTTTTTCCGCATTTTGAGACAAATTCGCTAATGATACACACCGTTCGAACAGTTTAAGCCATATAGACTATCTTTCGGGTTTGTTAAAATCAAATTCATTCGGCGGGCGGGCACTCGTGCTGGTTACGGGGACCGCCATGGTCGAGCCCTAGTTGTTGTTCGACATTCTTCCACTATTTTGCACTTTATATATCACTCCATGCCCGTTATTCTTTTTTAAGCGCGAATCGACAACCAAAATCGAATCAGTAGACACGTGTTTTTGCGCGAGAATTTTCACCCTCTGTATATTATCTGTAATTAAAATAAAATAATAGCATCCACGTACAAGCATCGTAGGTATCGCAAGTGAGGCTAAATAAATAAATGTATAAATTTATGAACAAAAATATGACAAACAAAACTGTGTGGTGTCGTAGGACACCCAGTAAGAACAAAGCTTCTTACACTATTTGACAAATATTGATTATAAATTTTGATTAAGGTAATTTGTAGAGAAAGATATATGCATTCCATAAGCACTATCTGTTCCAATATTTCGCAATGGCAATTTTAGGACTATCGGTATATACTAACTCTTTAGCTCCTTACCATCGTAACGTGCAATAAGTAACGAATTTTGTTCTATTTATAACCCTTCTTATGTTCGAAATTAGGGGTTAGAAAACGTAAAATAATTCTCACGTTTAGCAATTTTGTAAATGCAACACAACAGTATTAATAGTTATCCTTGTTTATCTCCGAAATGAAATCTTATTTGAATTTTAAAAATAATATTTTTGCAGATGGAACTGCCTTCTGGGCTACAACGTGGCTGTTATAATGCTTAAAGCAGTAATACAGTTGTTTGGTTGTGTTTTTATTGTTGAAATGAAAACATATTGTTGTTGGCTAGTTCAGCTGTTAGCTGTTGGTTGTGTTCGTAAATATAGCAACCCAGACTTTATAAAAAACATTCATGATCCTACTTTCTGTAATGTTCGTCGAGAATATATAGGTCTTGTATGGGACGGAGTGTGTTTTGGTTTTCTTATTATGCAAAGAAGGATTTTCAACAGCTACAATTTTTTCCATGTTATTGACGAGACGAAAGCTGCTACTATACTTGCATCAAGAGGTACGTAGATATAATCACTTCTCTTTGTACTATTTATGCACTGCAAATTAAACTGTAGGAGCTGAACTTATTGAAGAAATTCGAGAGAGACGAGTTTGTGAACAAGAAGACGAAGAGCGCCAAATATTGCAAAAGATTAAAGCTAAAATGGATCGTATAAAAGCCAACCAAAAAAAGATTCAAGGACCTTCCTTTAAAGCTAAAAGTCATTTTGTAGGTAAGTGCTTACCGTTTTCTAATGTTGATAATTAAAACTTAATAATAACTGGATATTGTTTTCTGTTTTCATACATTTCGTGGTACATAATTCCAGAAAATAATTATTACACGGACTTATTTTCTTTTGATTTGGAGAGTTAAAAGTTCTTTTTAATCCTTTATTAGAAGATAAGTATTTTTATTTTTGAAATGAAAACTTCTTTAGGCGTGAACGTAAGTGAACCGTCACGCTCGGGTCAGTAACGCTGAATCGGGTTTACTCGGCTTCAGTCGTCATCATCGTTTAATATAATAGCAATGAAAAAGTTCAATCAGATAAAAATTCCACAATATAATTAATTCGCAAATATAATTGTTGGTTTTGTAACTTTCAGTACTTCACGCTACAGAGATAAGAATAAATAATTTTATATAACAATGTTAATATCTTTTTGTT